>NW_019103842.1:5701-257487 GCF_001856785.1 Myzus persicae
AATCTTTTAACTTTTATTAAACATGTTACATGTTTATCGGACATATTTTGATATTATTTGTTATATACCATTTTTTTTTATCTTTGACAATCGTTATTTTAATAAAATATCATTTCAATATCCTATTTTTGTTTAATTTCTATTGAAAAGACAAATTTACAAAAATTATTACAAGGGTAAAAATTGCCTAATTATTATGAATGATGTGTAACAAGGGTCACAAAATGAAAAAATTTATTGTTAAAGTAATTTTATATGGCGTGATAAATTTAATGTAAGACGATATCATTATTTCATTATTTTTTTTTTATATTATAAAGCAAAATATTTTTTGAAGTACTTATGGAGATTATAGTAATCAAATGTTGGACAAGTAGGCAGATTTTTGGCAATAAGTTGCGTTAATCGCATCGGTGATAAGACCACTACACGAAGTTAAATGAAATATTTAAAAATGATTTCTGTGTCGACGATTGCCTCACCGGGGCAGATTCATTGATGGAAGCAATTGAATTGCGTGACGAATTAATTTCAATTATGCGATTTGGCGGATACAAATTATAAAAATGGACTACGAACCATACAAATTTATCTCCGAATCAACACAAAGATGAATTAACAACCGTACCAATGGATAGAGAAAGCGTGAAAACTCTAGGTTTATACTGGGAAACGAAAAGTGATTACTACACGTACGTCCTACAATTACCGTAAGTAAAAACTGAAACAATAAAACGGAATCAATAAATAAAAAATTCGGTGGAATCAATAAATAAAAGGCTCGGTGGAATCAATAAATAAAAGGCTCGGCAGAATCAATAAATAAAAAACAAATATCGGGTGGAATCAATAGCCGGCGGAATTGATAAAACTCCGTTATTTGACCCATTCGGCTAAGTATAGGTCCGTCCGGTAATATTGGAGGGTAAAATATTGTTACAATGTTTATGGCGTGAGAAAATCGGTTGGAACAGCCCAGTTCCAAAACACATACAAGTACAGTGGAGACATACAATAATTGTCTAAACGAGCTCAATTCATATACCTCGTCATTAGCTGGGCTGCGACAAGAAAAAATTAATTGAGATACTCGGATTTGCTGACGCATCCACGAAAGGATACGGTGCGTGTATATATGTTACAGTCAATGTGGAATACCGGGCAATAAAAACCTCGATTTTTTTTTTAACCAAAGAATATTATTTTTTATTAATATTACCTATTTACAGTATTGATTTTTTTTTTAAAGAAAACATTGATATATTAATATATCAGTATATTAAAATAAAAAATTTTTTTTTATTTTAAAATCATTATTCATTTTATTCATTTTTCATTATACAATAAACTATGAATTTTTTGAAAAATAATGTATAAACTTATTTTTGTTACTTATGGTAGGCACTGCCTATTTAAAAATCAAGTGTAGAAAAACAGACAGACTATGTACTTGTAAGTGTCATGCTTTTAAATCTTGTTCAAATAAATAGGTAAAATTATAAAAATTAAATGATGATACTAGTAACTTTTTTTTTTGTTATTCCATCAAAATCTTCGTATTATAGTACACGAATAAAATTAATAATGATTGTTTTTAAAAAAAAATTATACTACAAATAAGTAATGATAATAATTTATAATAATAATAAATAATAATATTAGTCGGTTAAAAAAAAAGTCGTGGTTTACATTGACTGGGCATTGTAAACCACGAATTTTTTTTTAACCAAAGAATATTATTTTTTATTATTATTACCTATTTACAGTATTGATTTTTTTTTTAAAAAAAAATATTGATATATTAATATATAAAAATTTTAAAATCATTATTCATTTTATTCATTTTTCATAATACAATAAACTATGAATTTTTTGAAAAATTGTGTATAAACTTATTTTTGTTACTTGTGGTAGGCACTGCCTATTTAAACATCAAGTGTAGAAAAGCAGACAGACTATGTACTTGTAAGTGCCATGCTTCTAAATCTTGTTCAAATAAATAGGTAAAATTATAAAAATAAAATGATGATACTTGTAATTTTTTTTTTTGTTATTCCATCAAAATCTTCGTATTATAGTACACGAATAAAATTAATAATGATTGTTTTTAAAAAAAAATTATACTATAAATAAGTAATGATAATAATTTATAATAATAATAAATAATAATATTAGTCGGTTAAAAAAAAATTCGTGGTTTACATTGACTGGGCATTGTAAACCACGAATTTTTTTTTAACCAAAGAATATTATTTTTTATTATTATTACCTATTTACAGTATTGATTTTTTTTTTTAAATAAAATATTGATATATTAATATATAAAAATTTTAAAATCATTATTCATTTTATTCATTTTTCATAATACAATAAACTATGAATTTTTTGAAAAATTGTGTATAAACTTATTTTTGTTACTTGTGGTAGGCACTGCCTATTTAAACATCAAGTGTAGAAAATCAGACAGACTATGTACTTGTAAGTGCCATGCTTCTAAATCTGGTTCAAATAAATAGGTAAAATTATAAAAATAAAATGATGATACTTGTAATTTTTTTTTTTGTTATTCCATCAAAATCTTCGTATTATAGTACACGAATAAAATTAATAATGATTGTTTTTTTAAAAAAATATATACTATAAATAAGTAATGATAATAATTTATAATAATAATAAATAATAATATTAGTCGGTTAAAAAAAGTCGTTGTTTACATTTCCTGGGCAGGACCACATGGACTGGGCAATGACGGCAATGTACCTACACATTGCCCGAACATGATATATATGCGCACAACAGATACGGAGGACATCGTTAAATCGCAACTAGTATGTGCTAAGTACGTATCGCGCCATTAAAGGTTATTTCGATTCCCAGATTAGAGCTATGTGCAGCGCTCCTCTTGCCGCGTTTGATAGACGTAATTATACCTGCACTTAAGCTGAATATATCACGACGATATTTATGGACGGATTCGACTGTAACATTAGATTGGATATCACAGTGCGGTGGTATGGTCCGTCATGGCTGGTGAGTAAAACGTTCAAGTGTATAAAAAAAAATATAAAAATAAAAAAAATAAAAACAATAAAAACTAGGAATATAAAAACCTTTACAAAAAATAAACGGAACACGTTGGAAATGTTCAGAGTGAGAAAAATACTGCACTAATCGTTGTATGCACCTCACAAAAAGACGTGTCGTTAGATATTAATAGATATTCGTCGCTGACCAAATTACTACACGTTGTTTCGTATTTATTACGGTACAAAAATAATGAATTATCGAAACGGAACGATACATCTCGAATAATCGGGCCACTGAATGCAAACGAGATCTCAGCGGAGACCAAAATTGTTATACAATTTATACAAAGAGCACATTTCTCAATAGAAATTGAAGAGTTAAAAAATAATCGTAAAGCGTGTCAGTAAAAATCAAGATAAATAAGTTAAACCCATTTATAGACGGCAACGGATTTGTGCGCGTAGGTGGTAGGTTGGCAAACGGTGGATCAGAGCGTAACATGTTTCAAAGCGCAGCCAAAAAATGTGTCTCTTTTTATGGGTAATCTGCCCACGCTCCGAGGCCACCGTTCAAGTAGGTGCAGTTTTGAAAACTGTGGAGTGTATTACGCAGGTCCATTCATGTTAAAATGCAGTAACAGACGAAACGCAGCGGTTCAAAAAGCATACATATACGTATTTGTATGTTTAGTAACAAAGGCGGAGCATTGGTATGCAATTTGATTACTGATATGCATTTTTTTCCTTTTTTTAAAAAATTTATTTTATTATTTTAAACTTCGCATTAAAATATTCTCTATTGTCTATTACTTTTAAATTTAATTTCAATTTTTTTTTTTTACGAATTTTTAATGATTAAAAAACCATGGTTTGACATAGAAATATGTCTTTTCGTTATTTTTTGTTCAACTTGATGACACTATTGAGAGGATGTCTACGCACTATTTGTTTGCTCTCTATGTCCCACGCGCAACAAAGCAAATGTATGTATAGCAGAACCAACCATTATTAAAGTAACAATATATGGTTGGTTCTGATACATTATTTGCTTTGTTGTGCGTGGGATACTGAGAGCAAACAATTGGTGCTCTGACATCCTCTCAATCTTTTTATTCTATCCCACATGTAAAGGTTTTCAACCTATCTGCACTAGGTAGTTTTTCAGCTGATTGGTCTAGCAAAGGCCATTCAAGAACCTTTCCTATGTATTCGACATTGTTAACATAACTATTCTACCTCCACACTTCCTATTCACCCTCCCTACAAGTCTCACTCGCTCACCCTTCTCTCTCAACACCCACTTATTCTCACTCAGTCTATCTCTCTTTCTCTCTCTCCCCCCACCCACTTTTTCTCACTCAGTCTTTCTCTCTTTCTCTCTCTCTCTCTCTTCCCCCCTTTTTTCCATCGCCTTACTTCTCTTTCTCTCTCTCACACACACAGTCTCTATAGTGCCTACAGGTCATCGTACCTGATAATCGGTGAAAATATTTAAATATTACAAAAAAAAAATTTAAAACAAAAAATAAAATAAATTTCATACCTGATCAATTTCATAATTTTTATCATAGTTTTATTGATAGCCGGAATAGCGTTATACCAGTAGTTACAATACAATTAAATTGAAAAGTTGGGGGCAATACAAACTCTGATCATTTAACAATATTAAATAAATCTACTGATAAATAAAAAGTACATACCACATGTTTTCTGCTATACAACTAAGTCTTTGAAACACTCACGTCAACACATTTCACACTGCATAATATGACATTGTATTCAAAATTAGCAAATTTTCACTGACGAATACCATCTCTGAAAAAAACGCAGCCTAAATAGTAAAATGTTCAACAATACGTATGTATGAGCTATTTGTGATTAGAAATTACGGATATTATATAGCTAAAATAATCTCTTTCAGATGTAGCTTTTATCTTACCTATAATACGTAGTTATTATATGTTAATTTGTGTCTTAACTATTTTATTCAATATCGTATAAGTTTTATACCTTACGAAAGTCATATTTCTTCAATTTAGGCACGACAGGTTAATTATCTACTAGAACTCTGCTATTGGTTCATTTTTATTTTAATAATAGTATAATACACATTGACTAGTTAACATTACTAATTAGCAAGTGTGTTTTTTTTATTTCAATATTTTATAAGTATCGTTTAAATCAATTATTTGTATTATTACTTAATTTATAATATATTAATTCCTGAAATAATGTGTTAAGAAAATAAATAATTATTGCAATAAATTAGAATTAGATAATATGTTATAGTAATACCTATATGTAAAAAATAATTTAGTATAATTATAATTGCAAGCCTGAGTAGGTTAATGAACATTTTTAACTGAGTTAAGTGAAGTTGATATGAAATATTTCAAAAAGTTTTAAGTTAATAGTTATTTTATTTTTAATTCAATTAAGTTAAAATTGATTTGGAAACTTACAACTAACTTATTTTTTTTACGTACATAAATAGTCAGTTTTCCGGTTTTAAAATAATAATAAAAAGTACATTTTAATGTAATACGTAGTATCATTAAAAATAATAGTTTTTACTATATTTATTATTTAATTTTTTTATAAACAAACTACGCAACTAGGACTTTATTAAAAGTAACTCATTATTTAATAAATGCTTAGCAATAAAAAATCAGTTAAGTTAAAAATGTTAAGATATTGAAAATTATATTTAAAAAAGCTGGTATGTGGAGGTCACTCTTCTGTTTATTAGGTTACAAGTGGGTCACTGTAATGGATGGTGTTAAGTTTGAATTCAACGATAAAAAATCATTGTACTTATACGAAAAACGATTCTGAGCGAAGATGGTCTGTCAGTCTATAATATTACTTAATAATTTAGTATATTCGATGATATGATTGTGATTAAAGTAATTTATTTACTAGTAAGTATTAGTACTACATGCAGTAGATTAAATTCATTAACAAAAAATTACATTTAAAATGTCATAGTGGGTATAAAATATAATAATATACTTTAAAAGTTTCAAGTACCCACGAATAATATTTTTAATTTACAACAAAATAACATAAATCATTATTCTTGGCAAATTAATCTTAATTTAGTTCACATTTCAACATAAAAAATCTGTGATAATATTTTTTTGATTTTTTAATAACAAAATAACCTAATTGCTTGAAACGTTGTTTTGAATTTTCATCCCTAAAATAAAATTATTTGTACATTTTAAATTTTTAAATGATGCGAGTTTTATTAATATTTAAACTTTAAAAGCTCATTGCAAAAATCATGCCTATGTATTTTAAATATTTTTTAGCTAATATTGTAAATATCTATGAGGAGCATTTTATTGAATTTTCAAGCTTTTTTCCCCAAAAAATAAAATTTTAAAAACAATTATAGAAAAAAAAACTAAATAAACTAAAAAAATTCAAAATTCAAATTGTTTGTAAACAGCTCAAAACGAGTAAAAATAATTTGGAAATTGTATTAAGTATATGAATCGAAAATATAAACAAATGGTGTGAATTTTAAATATCTGCAATTCTTGGTTTTTCCATTATAAAAAAATAAGTAAAAATCACTATAAGAGAAATGGAGTGAATGTTGTCAAAATGTCAACTTCAAATGCTTATAAAAATTTTAAATTTGACTTTCCGGTAGAATTTTTTTTTTGATGAAGGTAGAATATTTGAACGCCTGTGTCTATTTATTGCATTACTATTTATTCTGTTTTATAAATATACCTATACTAGTATAATAGTATGTTTTTCATTGTCACTCGTACGGGGTGATTACTGGTTAGGATAGTAAGTTTACCACTCTGTGAACATTTTTGTGTTTTAGATACAACTATAATATAATGTAATATTACCTAATATATAATAGGACAATGAAATATGTATAACACTACATTAATAGTGTCCTGCTATAACTGCTAACTTTGGATTTAAAAAAAATTATAAGTTATAAATTAAAATTGTGTCTTATGAGTAATCACTTATAACGGATATTTCTAAATTAAACCATATAATTAATGTTTATTTAAAGTACTTAAAAATAGGTTATAATTATAAAATTACCCTACCATCAGGGAGCAGAAAAACGACAACGTTTGTATATTATTTGATCTCTCGTATTTTGTGCATTTGCGCTCAGAAATAAAATATCTGTCTACACAGGGGTAGCATATTTTTCATGAAATTAAATTTTTATTTGAAGTATAAAAAATAAATGTAAGCGCCACAAAAATATGAAACCAAAATTAATTACTTTAAACATTGACGCTTTCGGGCTTCGGCGGAATTCCTGATATTGCATGTGCACTGCAGAATAAATCAGATAAACGACTAAACTTAAGTCTGAAAATATTGAGATTTATTATGAAAAAAAACCGTACGGATCGCTTCATGTTTCTTGTTCATGTCTGCAGCTTTGCTAACTGAAATTTTAGATCGATTGCGTCTTTGAAACTACTTCGACAATCGCCACGGATTACATTATAATTTATACTAGGTACATCAATATCATAAAACCATAGATATTACAAATTTTTATATCAAGGAGGTCTAATGACTAATGAGGTTAACAATAACCAAAATAGTTTATAATTTTAAAATTTAAATTACTACAATATATAAAGTACCTATTATTTTAATTTTTAATTTAATAATTAATAAAGGTGGTGTTTGAAGCACAAGCATATTTTTTTATGAGTTATTAAATAAAAATCTTATTGTAAATAAATGTTATTACTACTTTTTAAATTTAACATAAAGATATTCAGTGCCTAATGCATCACATTTACCGTATACCGACTATACCAACTATAGTTTGTGAAATTCCAAGTTAAATCTTTTCTCTGAATTCTGTCGAGCACGAAATTAATAATTAATATTTTATGTATTAATTTTGAGTGCATTGGTTAGGTATATTTTAAGCTATTCGAGGATATTTAAAATTTAAAATTTCCTTATTTAATTTCCGATAGATATTCAATAATCAGCAGAGCGACTTTCCCAGCTTTATAAAATAATTTGATATTTGATGTACGACGGCGTCACTTTAATTCGCGGTTCGACCACAAGCAGACGCCGTAGTAATATTCATATATTACTCAACATTTATATAAACTAAAAATAAAAATTGTTGAATTTTGCGAGACATAAGAACTCCCGTGTACTGTACTACTGTAGTATGACTAGTATGTACAACGCTATTTGCCTATTTATATCTATTTAATTGTATAAATATGTTATTATACTGCGACCTGGATAAGCTAGACCTATAAGCGTATTTGTTTGTGTGGTGCGCTCGGGAACAAAAAAAATGCCCCTACTTCACCCGGGTAGCAAATTGTCTGTGGCAATAAATTATAATTTTGAGACTAAAAAGTAAAATATGTAAGCCCCAAAAGAATAGGTAATCAAACTTACGTATACATCGACTCTTCGGGTAATATAAAGCTGCAAGGCCATATCTTGAGTGCAGACGCCATATCGAGGAACTTCTTTCTTCGTCTCAGCCCGAACTGAAAAAAATCGAGATTTTTTATAAAAATTACTTGAGTAGAATGAAATATAATGTGAGCAAATGTTTATTGTTGACTTACACATTTCTCTTTTGTTCAATGAAATTATTAGAATTGTGAATCGTCTCCGACGAGTGACGACGATTGGCTTTTGCCATAGATGATAGATATTATAATTTATAATATAATATGCTGTTATCAGTTTTCGAGTTTTTGAATTCTTTGGATGACACGATACATTTTTTATTAGATTCTGAAACATAATATTATTCGGGGTGTTTAAATCTATTCAATTTAGAACACGGAACTTTGCGTAGGTATATAGATAGGCCATTTAGATACATTACTGTCGAGAGTCCATTTTTTTGTCCGGCATCTCACAATATTGTTTTTAGTCTTAACGGTTAAACTATAACTTAATATAAAACTCTAGTAGTGTCGAGACATGAAAAAATTCAAAATTAGGCTTTGAAATTTACAAAAGTAATAAAAAAATTTACACTTTAATCGTGAATATAATATTCTCTCTGGGCTCGGCATTAATATGTTATTAAACAATATTATTCTATAATAGTGTGCGGTATTTGCTAAAAAATTGGGTGATTATATTATACCACTACACTATAGTGTAATAAATAATGTAATATATATATATTATACAGCCGTGTAGGTACCTAACTAAGGCTCTCACATAAAAGTTAGTGACGGGGGAAAAAACCTATGACCAAGGTTCGGGACTTATAGTATTTGCATACTTTTTGTTTATTTTTTATTGTAAAATGTAGCAGAGTGCGAAATAAATTCATTTCTCAATGCCGTGACATCAAATCTAAAATTTGAATGTGCATATTTTGCATAGTTCAAACATTTTGCGGGAAACCGCTTATTTTTACGTTATTGTGCTTAATATGCATATTTTGGAAAAATTTTCGAAATTCAACTTCACAAATTTCACCCGATCTAAAAAAGAAAGTAGTAATGCAGCTTACTCGCAGTCTTGTGTACCTATTTGCTATATAAAACTCACAACTCCTTATAATTTTCATGGTTTGAAAGTGTGCCATCCGCCGTTGAAAAACGACTGTGTTTCAACTGTGCTACGTCAAAAACTATACCAAGTCAAACAATAATTTTAAAATCATCATTCAGCAATCTAAATGATATGGAGTTTAGTTTGAAAGAATACAGTGAAGTAAATAAACTAAATGCACAGAACTAAACTGCTTGGGATTTTTAAATGTAACGAGAATTTTAGTAAATCATTTATTTATTGAAACAGATTAAATTACTGAATATCTAGAGTACTCATTAGCTGACTTGCAGTGTAGTCTGACCATTGACAATAACAGGTATTGTATAAAATTATTTCAAAATAATATATTATTTAATTAATTGTTTTAAATAATTTTTAGATATATATTATCTGGAGCCGTTTTTTATGGACATGATCATTATATAGAGTATGTAAGCGGTGTAAATAGATGGGAAGTGCACAAAGATTTGGCAAAATAAATTAAAAGTACCCCTAGTTCAACAAAAATAAAACCACATGTAATTTTATATGTGAAAGAGTAAAATAAAAGACATGTACATTGGTACAAAAGTCAACTATAGCAATAAGAGATGTCTTTTTTTAATTAAACAAAAAGACAAAAAGGTTATATTTTATTATTTTTAAATTTATATTAAGCGTTTGTTACAAGATAAATAAAAGTAATAAGAATCAATAATTAATTAAATCAATTTTATTTTTTTTAATTTTCCTTTTACCCATAATCATAGGCGGAGATCGGGAGGGGGGGCTTAGGGGGCTTAGTCCCCCAAAATAAATGATTCGAAGTTAAAGACCCAATAAGAATATTAAACAAACAATACCGTAATTTTGTATAGTTTGCAGAACTTTTTTCATTATTTTATATTCTTATATCCACAATACTATTTACCAATTTATTATTTACGGTAACATACCGAACAATTTTATTAAGTCACAATTCGCAATAATATTATATTGTGTTTATGTACCTAATATTGTACAATTGTACCAATTGGCCATCTATATTGAATAACATATTATACCATTCTATTTTAGATGGGAAAAATATTATTTCTTTTACTAATTATTGTTAATTCTCGAGAAGCGATAGCTATTATAGGACTATCGCTATAGCTGTATTAAACCTATCGTAAAGTTTATCGCGATTGAATGAATCGTTAACCGTATTGACCATTTTATACTAAATTATATTTTACTTATTGTTTGATGTTCTTGGGAATACATTTCTTTTGAGATTGTGATTTAGATTTTTAATAAATAATTTAGTTCAAATATGTTTGAAATATTTAAATTTAAATCGTTTATTAATTATTCTTTTTTTTATGTTTGTAACTATTTAAGTTGTTATGATAACGAGTCAACGAGAGCAATTTTTTATGAGTGATCTAATGTAAAAATTAGTTTGTTGGGGGAAATGGGGAATTAATAAATAGAAATATTATTATGAATAAATGTAATTACTACTATTTAGATTTTAGAGTTAACATAAAGCCATAAAGGTATAGGTACAGTTCATAATGCATAACATAATAACATATACTGCATCACATTTACAGTACCCACCGGCTATACTAACTAGTTTGTAAAATTCCAAGTCAAATATTTTCTCTGAATACTGTCGACCGTGAAATTACCTAATAATAAGTATTTTATGTATTCATTTTGATTGTATTGGGTTGGTATATTTTATATTTTTAAACTTAAAGCATACTAGCTATTCAAGAATATTTTTAATTTTAAATTTCTTAAGTTTATTTCCAATAGATATTAAAAAAATATGTTTATAGGTCATTAAGCTGGCGAGACCGGTTTTTATAGATACCTATGGCAATCGAACAATATTTACACAACAATAATATATTATACAAATCCGACATACCGCCCACCACGAACTATAATTTCAACAATAATTAATGTAAATAACTATGTATGACTATAAATATTAATATAATAAAAAATTTGGTCTACATTTGAAAAAAAAAAATTGGACTTCTCGAAGTTAATTTTTATTCTTCTGCTTATTACGGTCTAATAGCACTAAAAAACGACCCGCTTTCAAAAGCCTTAAGTCTACCGCGTCAAAAGAGTGGAAGGAAAAAACTTACGTAAATGTAATGTTTATTTTTCCGGCCAAACACGTACCATACGTGTGTATAATATTGTCTAATGCTTGAGCCGTGCCAAGGAAAATTTTCATCTCTGAAAAGTTCTATCTGGAAGTATTGAGACTAATGGCGTTTATGAAAATAACTTTGGTAATAACCAGAATGGAACGAAATAATATGCAAGAACATATTTTAATCGTTGTTCGTTTCAGACGATTGTCATTTGCCCATAGGGCATAGATTATTATATTTTATAACCTAACCGATTTATGATTTCACATTCTCTTTATAAACTATATTAATAATAATAAATAGGGAATAATAATCATTTATTTAGCTCTAAGTAAACGCGTGATATTGAATATCCAAATGTACAACAGCGGTAACGATTTGTTACCCAGTAAGTGGGTAACCATTTATTTGTTACCTAGTTACTTAGATCATAAACACACGTATGTATATGATCTAAGTCTAGGTATAAGCGTCTATACCTACATCACCACCCACTTTTCTCTTTTATCTAAAATCCACGCAACTATAAATTATGTTAGTAGATATTATTAACTAGGGTTGAAATGCCCCCCCCCCCCAAAAAAAAAGCTCCTTTTTTTAATTGAGTCCCGGATTATATTATGGAAAATTCGATGAATTTAAGAATTATAATCAGATATACCTTTTTTACTGGGAGCATATTTTCATTAGGGTTTATGACGTAGGTACCTCATTAGGAAAATAATATATATAATAACAAATTAAAATACTTAGTTAGCCTAAAAAATGTTGAAATAAATTCAGTTTGGCATTGAAAATGTCTCTGTACTTTATTCTGTTTAAATCTAAATGGCCACTAATAAATATGAAAAAATACATAATATCCCTGTTTAATTAATTAGTACCTACAATAAGACGAATTATAGATAATTTTATAAGTAGTACCTAGCTAAGTATCATTATTTATAGGCTACCTATAGCCGATTTGAGTGCGCGGTTTTGAAATAGAACTGATTTGTGCTACGGGACACATATTTAATACTTAGTAAATATGATCAGATTTGTACATAGTCACATAGGTAACGAACAAATTAAAATTTAATTAATACACGTATTTAATTGTGTTTTAATATACTTTATATGCATACAAACTACAGTTCAAAGCTTGTAAAAATAAAAATATATTGAAAGTTTAGATAAAAATTGAATTAAATTATTCACACGTATACTATATATACTAGCATAGATTATAAATACTAATCAATGGTATGATATATTTTAATTTATAAATGGTGTATTTAAATTTTTTAAATTAAATTTTAATGGTCAATTTAGTAGGTACATATGAAGTTCATATAATACGACACAATTTTTATCATTACACATAATATGAATGAATGTCTATAATATATATTGCCCATGAAGTTTTCTGCACCTAAAAAGTAATTTACAAAGTATAAGTGTGTTTAATTCTTCACCCTGATTTATGCATCCGTTAAAACAAGGTATTTTCATTTAATTTATACTATTATAATTATAAACTATTTTTTAACAGGGATTCAACTAGCATTCAGAGCTACAGTGATTAATTAGACTCCTCTTAAAATATCTTAAATTAACTTTTATTTTTTAGTTGATACAAGCAATATGGATAATTAACAAATTAAATATTTCAATATTTAAAATCTATTTACTTTATTTGAGTAGTAAGTATAGCAAATTATATAATATATGGTTAAATATACAGTACATATAACATATGTATTAAACATTTCAAATACAATATTATGTTTTATGAATATTTAAAAATAATAATCAAATGAAGCATATTCATACATATTATATATATTTTAAACAATTCAGATCAAATTTTTAAAATATGTTTATCACATATTTAAGCTTTTCAATATACAGGGTGTCCCGTGAGGATTTACTCATTGCGATATCTCCTGAAATAATGTGGATATCATAATTCTGGCTTTTTATTAAGACTCACGGAGATAAGCACTAATTCATGTTTTATTTTTTTTATGTTTAGGTAAAAAAGTTAAAAAATATATTTTTTTATTAATTATTTAAAAAATAAATTGAAGATAGCCATTTGTTAGAGTTCATATTTCTGAAAATATTGAAGTTTCAACATTTTAATTTTATTAATCTCCTGATTTTTAATCAATTTTTTAGTTAATAGGTAAAACAGCAAAAAACCGGTTTTTGTACGGGTGGCGAGTCCCTGTAAATATAATAAAACTTTGTTACATGATGATTTTTAATGACATTTAAAATTTAATTTATTGATATCATCAATCTTTAATTTTAGGACATGATTAGTAATTTGACTGAATGTAAATATACTGTTTTCATAATTTGAATATGTTTAAAAACTTTGATAATGGTCATCATTTTAATGTAAATAAATAGCTTCCATCATCAAAAATCTTAACTATTATTATAATACATCATTCTATTTTAATAAACAACTCTTTGTAAACTTTTAAAATGACTGAATAATATTCTGCACCTACCTATATTATATCATAATATTGCATTCTTTAAATTTAATGATAAATATTTTATAATTCAAATTTGAAATTCCCAATTACAAACAATAGTTTAGAGGAATTTGAAGATTTTAAATTTTGTGACTATTTTATTGGTTACCATAATATAATATTATAATATTGCCATAATATTATCAATATTGTTATTATTATACCTGGATGACTAGATTGTGTATATATGTCTGTAGACAATATTGTGGATAAGATACTCAAAATTATTTTGTGGAATCTATCCCAATAAAATGTGTATGTAGACACAGACTAATATTTGATTGAAATGAAATTGAAAATAATACAATTGCAAATCAACAATATTAATAAATTATATTTAAAGTTTATTTATTAAATAACAAAGTTTTATTCAAATATATATAATATTTCAGCAACAACATATTATCTAAAAAAGATTTGAAACCCCAAATCAAATGTATTAAACCTTATACTTAAATGCAAAAAATAATTTTCCAAAGAAATCATTTAAATTTGGAAATATTTACAACGACACGGTAGAAATGTTTACAAATCACATTGATAAATCTTTCAGGCCTCATTTATACCATTTGTGGCTACAATAGGCGCATCGACAGCTACTTCACTCCCACCGTTTTGCAATTCCCGTAGTCTCTTGGCTGTTAGAGTTCTGATTTCCCCAATACTCAATACCAAATCGTAGTTTCTCTCCAAAGTCTGTTTGATTTCGGCACCCATCAAAGAGTCCATGCCTAGGTCGGCTAGAGTTGCTAATTCATCAATATTCTTTGTGTCCTTCACGCCTAGGATGTTTGCAACAGCATCAATCAAGCTCACTTGTGTGGGTCCTCCAGATCCACCCTTTCTCTTATCAGCTAATACCATAGAAGCCAAGACAGGTTCATGATGGTGTAAGAACAAATCGAAGGCAGATAGACATGATGCCATACGCTGTGGCAAAGTACCACCAACAACCGTTTCATTTCCTCCCATAGTTTCCATGATAAGACCAACATCTCCAATAGCTCCCCATTGAATAGCCAACTATTAACAATATGCAAATTATTAATAAAAATAGTATTAGTTTTAATAGATAACATATTATTAAATTGTATTATATTATTCAGTTATTTATATTGACATACCCCTGGGAGACCAGCTTCTTGTCTAGCTTCACAAATTCTTTCCATGACAGAATTGGCAAAACCATAATTGGTTTGTCCAGCATTACCACGTCCACAAGATACAGATGAAAACACAACAAAATGATCAAGTTCAGGGCAAGACTTCCTGGTAACTGTGTCCAAGTTTTTGGTACCAGTTACTTTAGGTTTGCTCACAATTTCAAAATCTTGTGGTGTCTGATTTTCTAAGAATGCATCTCTCAATACCTTAAAAAAATCATTAAAAATAAATTATAAATGATAATAATTAACAAAAAACAAAAATTATTACCAAATGTACATAAATTAATTTTTTTACGTTATAAAATATATACATTATATATATATATTATATTATTACTTAGTAAGATTAATTTAAATTAAATTAAGAACTTTAATTTAAGATGTATCATTTATAGGCACAAGTAACTTTTTAATATTCCTGGAAAAATAATAAAAATAACTTACAGCAGCCAAGTTGAATACGCCTCCGACTGGTCCCAATTTGTTACTGTCATCAATCAATTGCTGAGCTCCTTTTAATGTTGAACAATCTGCCTTAGAGATCAATACATTAACACCAGATTCTTTCCAATTCCTAACGCAAACAGCTTGATAACCAGTGGTGATTCCACTTCTAGCAGTCAATACAATGTTTTTTGCTCCTCTGACAATCAACCAATTAGCTAATTCCAAACCAAATCCTCCTAGACCTCCGACAAGCACATATGTTTTGTCTGGGTTCATGTAAGAACGTGGAATTGAAGTTACTAGTTTGGTTGCAGGTTTAACAATTTCTGTGGATTCTTCGTCTCTGATTTTCAACACAACTTTTCCAATATGTTTACCAGAACCCATGTACCTGAACGCTTGTTCTACTTGAGATTCAGTGAATACTGTAGCCGGTAGGGGATTTACTGCCCCATTCTGTATGCCTTCGTTGAGCAACCTTACTACTTCTGTCTTTTCCTCATTTGTAGAGTTTAAATCAAACAATGAGTCCAATAAAATTCCGTGGAATGTAGTGTTTTTCAAGAAAACCGACATTCCTAGTGGACTGTTGTTGGACAAATCAAGTTTACCGATTTCAAGGAAACGACCATCCTTAGCTAAACAACGAACAGATGCTTGAAGTTTGTCTTCAGACAAAGAGTTCAAGACAAGATCTACACCACGTCCTTTAGTTTCTCTCAAAATATGTCGTTCGAAGCTGGTGTTTCGAGAGTTGGAAATATTTTTATCAGTTAACTAGATTGATTAAAAAAAAAAATCATCATGTTTTAAACACATATACTTTAACATCATGGAATATAAATATAGTAGTATACCTTGGGAAAAGTCTTTTTTAAAAATTCTCTTTTCTCTTTGCTTCCAACAGTAGTATAAACAGTAACACCCATATGTAAAGCAATAGCAATAGCAGCTTGGCCGACACCTCCTGTTCCAGCATGCACTAACAATGAATTACCTGGTTTCATTTGTCCTCTTACACAGAGAGCATAGTATGCCTAAATGAAAAAAAAATATATTATAATTTGACTAAGATTAAGTGTGAAAAAAATCCTTACAGTTCCGTAAACCACAGGTATAGTTGCAGCTTCTTCCAAAGTCCATTTACTGGGTACTTCCCACAAGAACTTTGGATCTGCAAGAACACTGGTAGCTAATCCTGTAGCAGCAAGCATGCCCATTATTCTTTTACCTTTAGAGTTACGACCAGAGAATTCTAGCCCGAGTATACAATCCTAATGTTGAATAAAAATGGATAATTTTGAGTATTATGTTGTCATAATATAATAATAATAGCTTAAAGAAACATACTTGTCCAGCTAAATTCCCAGGCAATGCATCAGGAGGAAGTTTTCCAGAAGCCAACATGATATCACGGAAGTTGAGTGGTGCGTAGTAAACGGTACACAATTCAGTATTTGGGTTGTATTCAGGTCTAGAATTATATATGCTTATAAATATATAAGCTTGTCTTTAATAATAAATACTCACTTATAATGAGTCAAAGGTCCTTCAATCCAATTTAAGCTGCTTAAATCTCCTCTAGTTAAAGCATTAATATAAGCATGCTCGACTTGTAACGATGCCTTGTTCTGTTGATTTTCTAATATTAAATGTCTCATTGAACCCCATACTCCGTTAGGCTTCAAAACATTGCTCAGTAAATCTTTTTTCAGTTGTGCAGCATACAGGGGAGCGATTAAAGAGAACTTTGGTGCAGCTGGGTCTTGAATGAACACAGATCTGACACTATTACCACCAGGTTCTTGTTTGATACAATTCACCAAACCGATAATTCCGTTAGTTTCTTCTCCTTGAGCAAACAAAACTATTTTCTTGCTTGGGTCAGCTTCAGCAATTTTTAGAGCAGATTTCAATGTTTCAACCCACTCATATGATTTTTCAGACACTTGAATTACTTCAGAAACTGTTTGATTTTTAATCACCTAGATTAGAAAATAATAGTAAAAAATAACATAAATAATACGAAGTAAAGTAAAATCTCTAGTTTAGAAAAATAACTGGATGATACATGATTAAATAATATTGTTTTAATGTACTACAATTTAAGTATACCTTTCTCAATAAATAGAATGTTCTATTATCGGCCGATGACTTGCTTATAAAAATAAGATTACTATTCTCTATAAGGCTTAAAGAAATATTATTGGTTTCAGATGTAATGACAAAGCCACCGTCTTTCACTGTCTCGGCCAAATTATTTAGTTTGTTTTGTGATTGTAACACATCAAAAGCGACCACCACATGAGCATTAGATTCAATAGGGCCATTTTCCAATGATTTGTTGATCATCTTTACTTCTAATGGTCCCAAAAATGGAGCCATAGCTTGTGCGTGAGCCGTAGATAAGGTTGCATCCAACTGAAAACATAAATGGATTGATGAAAGCACTACCACATTTTATGTTTCAATACTTACAGATATCAAGGGTTCTGATTCCAGAATGTTGACAATGTTAGGCATATAAATTCCTTCAAATGGTTTATCTGCTCCATATTCAACAACTTTTACTTTTATAGCGCCAGCACTGTTTTCTAAAACAATTTGTAGATAAGCAGTGAAAATGTTCAATATATTCATTGGAGGCGAAGAAATCTGTAAATAAATATCATAATATATATTGTTTATTTTTAAGTATTGTCTTTTTTAAAATTATTATAGTCCACGGTTTATTATTATTATTTTTTTTTTACTCTATTTGGTTTAAACAATCTACACATAATTTTGTTTAGTCGGTTTAAGTGATTTAAAAAAACCAAGTTACAGCTAGAAGAAATGGTGAAGAAGCCGCCCACCGGCGACACTCCTAGTGCGGGTATAAGGTTTTATTAGAAGAGTAGACAGGGACACCATTCTTTGTTAATTATAATGAAATCAAAAATATAACAATTGGAATGCAAATTACATTTCCAAACACTAAAAAACTACAATTATTATTTAATGTCATTAATATATAACTGAACAAATTACCTTATCATCAGTGAACGGTACAAACGAATACTTTTCTAATTTAGGAGCTGCCTGCGATTGTTGTCTTCTTGGAGCTAAGCTCAATTTCAAGCCACACAGCTCAATGCCACCAGATTTAATGACATCAATATCTCTGTACATGCATACGGGAACTGCTGAAAATCCAATGTAAAAATATACAAGATTCACGCATCAGATGTTAACAAACAATACTTAAGAATACAAATACTCACTGTTATTTTCAGGTGTGGATTCAACTATTTTCAAATGTTTAACAGGATCGACAATAATTTTTTGCAATCTTGTAGGCAAATATAACTCTTTGGTATTCAAACCCAATATTGAAAATTGGAGCATTGTATCAATATAGCTAATCCAGTTCCCATTCCATTCCAACTTTCCTTGAACACCTATTGTGAATTTATTATGCATATATTAGTATCTAAATAAAGGTATATTCTGGTAATAGGTTAAGTGTATATGTTTAAATTAACTTCATGATATTGTCTGGACAGTAGAAATAATTAATAATTTTAATTTGATAAATATATATTTATGCAGTTACTATGAATATTTAAAGATATAGTTGATGAAAAATTCAACATTTTTTACAGTTTTTGTGGTTTTATATTCCAACATTAAAAAATGTTATGATAAATTATAAAAAAATTACAAAATGCACTTCAGTAGAACAACCTAAGGATATATAAAACATATTATATTCTAATATATTCTAATAAAAATTATTAATTACTAAAAAGGTTTTCTCTTTATAAAATCTGCAACTACTTAATGATAATTTAATACATCACCTTTGTTGTCAGATTCTTTGACTCCTCTAAACAGTCCTTTGTAATCATATCCTCGCAAACCCAAGTCTTTGTATATGTCCCCTGATTTAAGTGGTATATCATTTTCATTTACATCGATAACAGGTAGTTCAGCCTCTAATTGATCCAAATCTGTGTCATCTAGTACAGAGATGTGACCAGTCACTGCAACAGAATCTCCTTCACAAATCTCAAAATTGCCAGTTCCTTCGAAAATGCTGACTGAGAAGTTTACGTTTCCTGAAAAATGAAACAAGTTATTGCTGCAGTTAGTGTTAGTTTATACATTTATTTTTACCTAAATAATTAAGATTATATAAATTGTATTCTTCTATATTTATACATAGTATAAAAGTGAAAATTAAATATTCGATGCTAATTATCATGGGAACCACTCATCTGATTCCAATAGTTGAAAATGATAGAGTACAATGTATATCGCAGACCAAGTTTTAAGCCTAGTTTTAAGAACCCAGCTACTGTCCACGAAACATTGAGAGTTAAAATTGAAATAAATCAATGGTGCCATCTGCCCAGTAAAATAAAATTAGAAAAATAGATATACAGATAAACCATTGCTTATTTTTAAATTTTTACCTTGCAAAAGTTTAAGACTGAAATAAAATTAGAAAATGTTGTAAAATGTTTTCTCTGTTGATTTGAGGTAACACATCTGGACATCAAATTGACTTAGCTAACTATGGTATTTGAACTTTTATGTATTTTCAGTTTATTACAAAATAATGATGGGGAAAATTTTTATAACTTATGTATGATTTGAATGTGAGGTACACTAAGACCGAGATACATCACATGTTTTCAATTCTTTTCTAGGCGAAGTTGGCTTTTTTCAGCTTGAGTGCATAGCATAAAAGGTTTTAATATTTTTCCAACCCTAAAGAGTAAAAGGTAGCTCAGATTTTTAGCATTTTTTTCCAGCTCATAAAATCCAATGTTATTTTTGTATATCCAGATGGTTGTCATTGGTTATATATTGTAATATAAACTATTATAATTATGTACAAATATGAAATTCAAATTTTTTTTAAACAAATTTTGGGCACAGACAATGTGATGCAGGCCAGTTAGTTGATTATAAATTTATAAATATTGAGTATAATATGATTTATTAGTTTTTTTTTTAAATTTTATAATTACCATCTTTAGGCATGATAGTTGCACGTAAGAACTGTACATTTTCAATAACAACTGGGAAGTCTTCAATGTTCTTGTCTTGGAGTTTAGCAAACGTTTTCCATACAAGATTCTACATATTTTTACAATACACTTAGTAGTTCACAAAAATAAATAAAATTTGATTTATGTTTTTCTTACTAAATATCCTGTTGCGGGGAATAATACTCTTCCGTCAATGGCATGTCCGGATAAAAACTGGTCTTCTTCTGTACTTAAATCAACTTTAATTACACACTCACCAGATCCAGCTTCCTACAATTAATCATTTATTAGTATAAAGCTCTTGTTGATCAACGATTATCAGAGAACAAGTAAATCTTAAGATATTTGAGTGAATAGAGATATTTCTACTCAATATAAATTGCAATAATAACATAAATTCAAATATAAATTTTTATTTTTATTTATTCTTCAAGAAGATAATAGGCCTCACTAAATATGTTTGTGATAAAATCATGTTATAAGTGTTCAAACTATGGATTACAATTTATATACATAATATTATAATAGTTATGAGCCATGACTAATAGCTTTAATATTATATTGATCTCAGATTATGATATTACTTATTTCTGATTTCAGATTCAGTAGTTAATTTCTAATTTAGTTTGTCCTATAGTATTTACCTTTTGTAAAAACTCAGCAACAGTCCATTTAGTAGAGTGATCCCATTCAACCAATGATTGAATCATTGGTGTCCCTCGTGGGACTGGATACGACACAGGTGGGTACAAGTTTTTTATTTGTGGTTGAAGTCCAGCATTGTATAATCTAAAATAAAATAACAAACATTAAAGTTTATCACTTTTTCAACTATTCAATAAGTCTAAGTAAAAATATCCAAACCCACTTTCCAATGGCTGATAACAATACTGAAATATTTCCTTGGGGATTTGTTGAACGCTTGGTTAAACCGATACACAGACAATCTGGTCCTAGAGATCTTTTTAAGATGGCTTGAAGTAATGAGTGTGGAGCAACTTCAATAACAATAGCGTCTTTTGGCACATGAAGGATAGCTTCCTAAATAACAATGGCATTAAAATAAATGTATAGAACCATACAGTTTGTAATAACAATGCAATAATAATCTTACATGGAACAAAACTGGGGACAGTAAATTGTTTACGTGATATGCAGTAGAACTTGTTTTAGCTAGCGGAGTGTTCCATAATTCTTCGGGTATAGATGAACTGATCCATTTTGAAGAACGGGGTTTTGGGTTTTTTAAAATCTGTTGATGGTTTCAAAAGAATTAATGAAATACAAATATGTAAAGTATGTATGCATGCAATTTTTTCCTATGTTTATGCAGTAATACATATTGTTAAATAGGTATCTCTAAATTGTTGAATAATAATAAACACATTTTAGGTAATACCAATATTAATTTGAAATATTCATTTTTTTCAACTGGTCCTATGAGCATAAAAAATAATTTTTAGAAAAAATAAGTACAACAATTAGTTTATACATAATGTACCATTATTTACATTGCTAATTTAAATCAATTCTCCATTTTCAATGGTTAATTTTATAATATAACACCTAATATAAATTATAACGCAACAATACTAGGTAGTGTATTTTATTGTTTAGTGTTTACCTATATCATCTTAGTGTCTGAATTAAAATTTTAAAAGTTACAACTACTTATTTCACTTTTAATTCCATTTATAAGTGATTATGAGTATATGATGACAACACAGTTATGGTTTTATGCATTGTTCTTATTCTTTCATAAGAGCAATAACTTATTAAATTTGGCATTTCAAATTTTGGGCATAAGATTAATAATAGGTATTATCATTGTGGTATTGTGTTATTTAATATGAATAAAAATGAATATGACATGGGCGCGGGTACGTCTTCACGTGTCTGTTGGACGTTGGTAGCGATCAGTGCCGAGCCCGGGGATGAGGCCAGAGGCGATTAATGAGAGACAACACAAGACAAAACAATAATACGCGAACGAGGTACCGGTATCACAGTCGTTCTTTGGTCGAGAGCGGCACATCGACAGGCGGACCGAGAAGAAAAAACAAGAAAATGCAGATATACCCGTAAATTAAGTTCTAGTTTACAGGTCTATGGATGTACCAAATAAGATGTACGGCCAAAAAAAGGCGCTGCGTCGACACACGGCATGGGGTGTTTGACGTTAAACACTAAAAAGAAATGAAGGTATTCGGAATACCGAAAACGAGTGAAAGGTCAAGTGTAAACGGCCAACGGGTGTGTCGCACTGTCGCGAGGACGCAGACGGACCGTGTTGTTCGCGACATTTAATTTGTCAGAGACGTTGTTCGAAACACTTCGAGAGTTCTAGCATTGGTGTACGGAAAAAGTCACAGATCGGTTGTCCGTTGCGCTGTTCGAGCGTACGTCCGCCGTAACAGCTCGGCGCGCTGGTGTCGCCCACCGTGGACTGGTGAACTGGCGGGAACACGACGTTTGAATTCAAATGTCGTTTTCCCGGGTGAGCGTCAAATACAACTTAGTCATAGTTCACGAGTAAAATATTCATTTTTAGTTTACAAAGATCGTGTAAAAATAACATACTTTTTCCAAACTCTTGCGAAGCATTGGTTCTGCATCAGCAATATATTTAGAATGGAAAGCAAATCCAGAACTATTGACTTCTTTGGCAAAAATTCCTTCGGCTTTACAAGTCTTGACAAATTCACTGACGCTTTTGGGAGGGCCAGATATTGTTACACTGTCTTCACTATTGTGGCAGGCGGCTACCAAATCAGCTGGCAATTTCTTTTTAGTATCTTCCCAGGACAAGCCTAAATTCACAAACTCATTATGTAACATGAAAAATAAAACAATTTAGAAAAATAAAAATATATAATTTAGTATTTACCAACAGCAGCCATTGACCCTTGGATTAGTTTAGTTTCCAAAATACAACGAGCTCTCAATGCTGAGATCAAAATTGTCTGTTCGATGGTAAATGTGCCATCGGCATAAGCACAAGTAAGTTCGCCAACTGAGTGGCCGATAAAACCATTCGGTTCAATTCCAATTGATTTCAATAAATCAATCAATGCAACCTAAACGAGTCAAATAAACATTTAGAATTAACCTATCAATTAGTATTAGAATAAATACCAAAATATTACTTGCATGGATGTTATCGATACAGCCGAGTTAAGGACATTGTCAAATGTTTTTTCATCTTTGGAGTTCAGAATGCTCAACAAATCAATACCTTCAGCTTGAAGAACAGCAGCAGCTCTGTTGATGGCTTTGGCAAAAGGTTCCAATTGCAGGAGTCCTTCGACCATACCTGCCCATTGACTACCCATTCCGGAGAAAATAAACCACACTGGTCTTTTATATGATCTTACTTCCTACAACCATTAAAAGACAATCATTAATTTATTATAAATCGACTGGATACGGAGTATAAATTCTATAAATAAATTTAATGAAATATTGATAGTAAATATAAAGTTCGCTTAAGACAAAATAACTTACAGTCACTTCAGAAATCGATTTTCCTAGGATTGAATATCCTCTATAGCCATGACCGTTAATGTTGTTAGCATGGATGTCGTGTAACAACGAAACAAAATCATCGTCTAACGGTGTTTCAGTAATCTAATAACAAAAACGAAGTATTTAATTGATAACTAAAATAATAGTAAATTATGAAGTCTATAAAGTAATGCACATTTTTCAACATATTGTTCACTGCTTCTTCCGTTCTTCCAGACACTGCAATCAAACGTGGCACATGGTTTAGGATTTGAGTGGTTTTAGTTTTGGAATTAGACTTTAACAACACATGAGCGTTGGCACCACCAAAACCAAAAGAGTTAAGAGCCACGTAGCCACCGTTGAAGTCCCAGTTTTTGTTCACAACCTGCAGATGAGAGTGATTAATATGGGAATTCGTTTTTGACAACAGTTATAACTTGTTGAATGAATTGTAATTTGCCTGTAATTTTCCGTCCAACAGAGCTGGAATGTCGGGGTTTGGATTGGCAAAGTGAAGATTCGCAGGAATTTTACCATTTTCCATCGAAATTACGATTTTAGCCAGTGAACAGAGGCCAGAAGCGGGTTCAGAATGACCCATGTTCGATTTGACGGAACCGATCAACAGTGGTGAGGTACGGTCTTTAGTAAAAAATTCAGCAATAGAATTGACCTCTTGCGGATCGCCGACCTATTTACGAATGACGGGAAATAAAATAAACGTCAATATTTCATCTCAAAATTAAACCTTCATACTTTGGTCCCCGTCCCGTGAGCTTCTACGTAAGACACCTCCGCTGGATTTACACCACATTTGGCGTACACTTCTTTGATGAGCTTATTTTGCATAGCTCCGCTCGGAAAAGTGATTCCCTGGTCTTTGAACCCGTCGTTGTTAGTCAGAGCTTCCACTACCGTGGCGTAACTTCGTCTGGCTGCGCTGGCCTTTTGTAAAAATACTGTCACTACAGCTTCACTCCGCACGTATCCGTTTCCTGTGAAAAAACTATCAAATATAAGCGCATGATCGTTGCCAGCTTTTTTTTTTTTGACAAATAATTGTGCTACGGACATCGATGCGCACTGACCTCGAATTATTCTCGAGCATCATCCTGAAATATTTGCCATCTATACATTTGCCAAGTATAATAAAAAATTTTACTTAGAATAATATAAGTCAAATTTTATGTAATTTTTTATCTTAGTCCCGACCTGTTTTAACCCGGAATTTAAAACGTTTTATTTCATTAAAAGTAAAAAATATGCAATAAAACATACAAGAAAAAAGCTCATCAGATTTTCATGTTTTGCAATCATCAAAAAACTATGGTTAAATAAATTTTCCGGCATTATTAATACATTGTATGTATAACTGATAATTATTAATTACGTTTATTGCACGCGCTATAATAGCCGATAGCTAATACATTATTTTGTAATAAATGGAACAAAAATATACGAATATGAGAAGTGACAGCGGTGATGTATTCTACAACACAACCATCGTCCATCGCATTTTTCAATAAATCATATCTCTGATTGATTGAAAGACATCGCAATGTTATGTATAAATCAACAGCATTTTATTTATTCGTTGTATTATCCTTACCATGTTTGGTAAAATATTATTTATATGGTCAAAGTTAATATAAAATAATTTTTTAACTTAAAACTCATAAGATTACTACACATAATATTACATAAAAAACTGGTGCTGTTTCGAGCTATATCGCTTGAAGTTCTAAATTACCTACCTATTTAATTTTAAGAATATAATATATGACCTAAATGCGACCTAAATTTTAAATATTAATCCTATTAGATGTGATTTTAAAACTTAATCAAGAGCGTCAAAACTCTAAATATATCCCTGCTATTTTTATGACTACTGCCAGGATTTATATGCGATATAAAATAGTAAAATATGTATTCAACTTTCATAGTATTGCCAATTTTTAGACAGGTATTTTTTAGTATACCAATATATTTAAAATGATAGTAAAAAAAACACATCAATACATATAAATCAATGCCCTGCTTGTGACGATATAGAAAAAAAATAAAAATACGTACCGGATGCGTCAAAAGCTTGGCACATCCCTTTTGATGACAGCATGCTCAACTTATGAAACTGTAACGAGTTGGTGGGCTTGAGCAACAGGTTGACGCCGCCCACCACGGCCGCCTCGCACTGTCCGCTCCGGATGGCGTGTAATGCTTGGGACAAGGCGAACAGACTGCCCGAACAGGCTGTATCCACCGCGTAACTGGGACCGTTGAAATCGAAAGTGTACGATATCCGGTTGGGGAACATGGCTCGGCAACACCCGGTGAGCCCGTAACCGTTCACGCGCTCCTGCACTCGGCCCCAGTAGTCGTCCGTCTCACTTTGAAAAGTGCCCACGAACACTCCGGTTTTCGATCCACGTATTTCATCCGGATTCACACCTGTGGAAGTTTTGAGAGTACTATAATGTTCACCTCGTCTTCGGTTTATATAAGAATAAACATGGTCGACTCGCACGCAATTTATCGTGTTTTACGTGCAAATTACATACTGAATAAGCTTTATGCACTTCAAAAAATTTAAATATGCAATGAGTTATCATATAAGAGTTGTCAAAAGCATTTCATGATAGATTGATAACACCGAAGGGACAGCAAATTATTTGATAATAGCAATAATTACAGATATAAACACATAAAATCATATAAAAAAATGTTCATTCATAAATATGAAAGTAAGAAATTTCGGAATAATTGAATCAGATTTATCTTATTCAGGTACCTTCCTGCAAACAAATATAAAAATGCATAGAATCCTGAGTATTGGTCTTTATTAGGTATATAATTTACCAATAGGTAAGAAGAAATTGTCAAAAATAGAAACTCTTTTATTTATATAAATTAGGTGTAGGCAGTAGATACCTACATCGAAATTCATCGTCACGAATATCGCTTGCTGCAGTTCGTCACATATATCGTTGTAACATATTATATACTGTTTCCAATCAGTTTTTTAAAAAAACACTATTTCTGGATCTGGCATTGTTTACACATAATATACTAATAACACTTATAGGAGATAAAATTTAATACATTTAATAGTTCATATAGCTTACCGGCGTCCACGATACATTCGTAAGTCGATTCTAAAAGCAATCTCAACTGCGGGTCCATGACTTCGGCCTGTTTAGCGTGCACTCCGAAAAAATTGGCATCAAAATATTCCAATCCCTTGAGTTTTCCCGTCCTTGACGGTAGGCCGTAAAGACCTTGAATAAATTAATTCAATTCAAAATATGAGTAATTTTATGATAAAGTCGAAAAGATAGGTCAGTGTAAATATGTAATGTTTGCTAACTCGTATTTAATCATCGTTGTCTACCAGTTGTGGAAGTTCACAGCACTGTGTATATAGTTCAGAGCCATAAATAAAAAATATTATTATTATTTTATCAACACTAGCTGAGTCTGGGTTATTCGTCTAGACATGTACAGAAATATACAGTATTCACTATTATCTAGAGTGAAAAGGCATAAAAACGAAATGCTTTTACTCCATCATTGCCCGATTTACGTGTGTGATTTTGTATCAATACCTAAAGGTAGGTAGGTATATGTCTCTTGTAATCAATTATTGTAAACCGTTTATTCGTTACTCCTTAGTATTAAAAAAAAATATTTTAACATTAATTGAGAAATTTAAAATAGGTGCTTATCGAAAAAAAAGTATTTATTTGTGTTCATAAACGATTTTTCCATTTTAAATTATACGTTATCACTTTATGTTAAATTATGTATTTAATATTTTAATATTTTGAAGTCCGATAATAATAATGTTTTAGTTATATGTATATTATTGTATACATTACTTACCGGCCGGCCAACGGCGTTCGTCGTCGGTGACCATGTCTACACCGGAATACAGGTTTTCTCTGAATTCGGCAATTGAATTGGACTCCGGAAAACGTCCGGATATTCCACTGATGACCACTTCATCGTTTTCAAAGTGACAAATATTATTGTTTACAGCACCATTTCCTGTTTGTAGTTGACTAGCTTGTGGTAACTTAGATGGCATAGTTGGTGCCTTTGGCTACTGAAACATTATGATAAATAGATCAATATTAATCGTTTGTAATGAAACCAGTATAATATATTAATATAAAATACAATGTTATAGACAAATTATTCTTTGATGTACACTGTACAGGAAAACTCGTAATGAGAGAGAGGGAGGGGCCTTGCGAGAGTTGTTTCTTATTAGCATGTAGTTCGTTACTTCCATATTCATACAAAATACATTTTTAGTTCGAGTTCTACGTGTAGGAACATGAAAGGAAAAGTGACTCGATATCTGGACAGTCAAATTTTAAGGAAAAATGTTTAAACGAAAGTATAAGTCTAAAAGCAAACGTCGACGCTGTACTATATCATTCATTCCGTGTATGATAGTTAATGTTAATATTATATTATACAATAATATTATATAGATATATTATTCAAAGACAAATCGACATTATTTTAATTTGTATGATTATTATTCGTGAACAAAAGGACAATTTAATTTTTAATTAAAGTAATACGTGAGGTAGGTCGCTTTACGTTGTCGGGTTAGGTTAAGTGATCGGCGCCCTCTAGAAATTCACCTTGAAGTGGTGAGATGGCTTAATCGATTGGTCGACATGTTGGACAGAAACTGAGACGAACACAAGTATTATGAAATGTCTGAAATCCAGCTTTAACCTCCAAAAAATAAGACTCAAAACCTTGTCGAATTTTTTGTCTAAGAGGCGTTAAATCAAAATAGAACAACTTAGGTATCTCGTTAAGATTTGAATAATGTATGTGAAAAGTAGATATAGCCCCCTCCCTATTATTTTTAATATTAATTACAATGTAATTGTGACAAGAGACAAGATTGTAAGCGATGTTAAAGTACCTTAAGTAATGCCTTATTAGAAACATATGATTAATACTATTAAAAAAAAAAAAATAATAATAACGTAACGATTTATGAATTATAATGCATTATTACAAAAACCAATCTGTAGTACGAAACGGAATTTCGAGGGTGTTCTAATAATATTCTAATAAATTGAAGTATACTAAGATTCTTATAAAATAGAAATTGAGAACCAGAAACTTCTTTTTAAATTCATGATTCCATAGGAAGAGAAACAGCGGTAAATATTTTTCAACATGAAGTCTTGAATAAAGTAGCTAGTAACATGTAGATAAATGCCATGGGGAAAATACAAGCCTGTGTAAAATATTTGTGTTACAAATTAAAATTAAATAACCAAAACACTGTTTATTTTGGAACCTAACCTTTTTTGATAACTCAATTCACAATTTGGAAATTTTAAAAATTAAAAATGGAAATGTTTAAAATAACTTCACTAAATAATAATGCAATAAATGTTTTTTGGATAGGAGCGGGTAAGCTGAGAAAAAAATTGTATTGGACTTTGAACATTGAAACCCCCTTATCTCTGAAACCAGTCTATTTTCCTTATAATGTCTAAATATTATACAATATGATATTATATTGTATTATTATAATATTACTTTATACTTTCGACTTCAAATTGACCTTTATTCGACATCTATGAGTAATTTGGTAACATTTTTAGGACATTTGCATAAATGAACATAATATAATTCAATTTCATGAAAAACCTATCGGATTGTTAATTTTACCCTGCAGGTAATGTAAAAAACATCTTATCTAATAAAACAATTAATTGTGTGAATACATGATAAAGGAAAAAAATACCTACAGCAATTAAAAAACATTAATTTTATTCAATTCATTTCGTGAAATTCATAAACTCTTTTTTCCAAAAATCAAAATACCTATATGCATACAGAAAGAGTTGGATTGGAGTCACTTATTCAGCACTCTTAAGATTAATCGAAATCGTTGCCGGTTTGGTTTAGCAAAAACTCAAAATTCTTCAATAAAATCGACATAAGTAACTACTGTGTTATATTCTATGTGTGTTGACAAAGTATTTTAATATTTCGATTGACTGATTAATAAAAAACTTTTATATTGGTGTATAATTTTGTTCTAAATTCATTAATATTACATTTAATATTTTAATGTATTATAGGTGTAAATATTAATAAATAGTTGTCGTGTTAATTCATAGCATATATTGATCATCCTCATATAACTAAATTTGAAACGAGTTTATTGCCCAAATAGAATAATATCTAAAACTAAATAATTGAATCAACATATTTCAATGATTTATACATTTTATTACATTCATGTCATTAAATTAAAAATCGATTATGCCTATTAACCTATACACCCCTACTCAAATCCAAAAGTTGAAACAAAAAGCATTTTTTACAGACATTAATATAATATATATTACGTAGTCACGTAGATAGGTATCATATTTATCGTATTGCTTGCTAACTTTTTTGGGTGTTATTTTTCAAGTTTCTGTATACTCTTTTGAATGACAATACTTCTAAGTTTTTAATTTCATATTAAAGTTTGACATATATACACAAAAGACAGTAACAAGGTAGGTACCGGTACGTAATATTCCACGTATATTATTATACATTTTAATTATATTATAAACTATGCTAATGATACATAGCACATTCTGACATTGATTAATAGTGAACTCATTACGAGTAGGTAGGGTCCACCTTCAAAGTGGAAATAAACATTATGGCGTCCGAGTATGAAAACAAAAATTATCATTCTTCAAACTCTTTGATTACCTATGGTATAATATTTAGATACAACAATTAATATTTTTGATGGAATTTGAAATGTAATATTATCAGTTATTAATATAGTACATATATAATAATTAATAACATTTTATACGACACTAGTAACGGTCTTGTAATTTCTAGGTAATCCTTCAGAACTTTTGGCCACTTTCTTAAAATTTCAAAATTCTATTTCTGTTTGGAAAGAGAGCAATATTTCGACCTTACCCAAATGTATAAGTGTGTAGTTATAAATGTTATAGTGCACATTGTACGGTATTTAATTGATCTCCGATAAAACAAAAACATACATTCTTAGCAATGAAAATAATATTTTTTTAAATATTATTATTATTTAGCTATATTACAAGTCGATAACATTATAATGATAAACTAAGGTTAAATCGCATTCGGATAGGTTAAATAATCAATCATTGTCAGTATTTACAAAACGTTATCTTGTAACATTGATCTTTTAACATACAAGGATTTAATGTGCGAACATCACTTTACACATTCACCTATACAGCCGCAAGTGAATTGTCTATGATTTTTTTCATAAAAATTATTATTTTTAATTTAAGTTGAAATTATAATATGACCGATGCATACCAGTTCGCATATGTGCGATTTGGTTGTGGAGACGTGTGTACGTAGCACCCATGATTTATAAATCAGAACCCTCATAATTTCGTCACTAATATTTTTAATTAGTTCATGTTTTATATTAATAATTTAATTATATACGGTACTCAGCTATTTTTAAATACCTATGTGATTTTTGGATATAGAGGACGGAATAGTGGGAAACCCATGTGGGAAGGGGAACCCACTGTGGGAAAAAGTTGCTAATTTTGTAATCTATGTTCGTAACACAAGCTTAAATCTTATCACATGCGATTTTTTTTATTAAAAAACCCCTGGCGTTACTGGTCACATAATAACAATTCGTTTTTATTTCATCAGTATTTAAACAATATAAAAGTGAAAATAGTATATGGCTATATGGCCACCAGCCCCTAAACACATTGTTTTCTCGATCACCCTGAATAGTGTTATAGGAATATGAAATGGATCGAGATCGGAAAAAAATATATATTAGAGACTTCTCAGAGGCAACCAGATCGATAAGTTCTAAGATATTGGTAACCCGTTCGCTTAAAACGTACTGAAAAACGTCGATGTGCAAATATCGGACACTTCCCAAACAATTGACACTCTTCCATCACATCAATTAAGAAATACGTATCGAATTTTCGTCCCAACGCGTGTTTCATATTACATTAACATATTTAGTACATAATAATATGTATACTATTTCTGCACTCACGGCGTCGGCGCTTTGATTATTTATTACAATATTTTCTAGCGCGAATAATTACTATTTGTATTAGATAAGAAAAACAAGATATGCACGAGTAGTATACGGCCGACATTAGTTGATCTCGATCACGTGAAAACAAATTACAGGTAATTCAGAGCCAGCCGGTTCGTCTAGGCGAATCCAAAAACTGCTATATCAATAACATAATTTGCGCTAGCCACTCGTACATAACATGATCATTGTTGTTGATGAAAAAGTTATGAGAGTAGTTTTTCGAGGTTATATGTCTCGGCAATCTTGAAGAACCAGAGAAAACGTTTCTTAAAAAAAAAAAATACGCCAATGGTGGAAAGCCGTCGTTCGTTTTTGCACATAGTATCGCTAATACTCGCCCCTCGATCGATGGTTTTGTGCCAACGTCGGAAAATCAAATCGAACCCGATACCCGAATGCCCACACGGGTACCGAACATGGGCCGACCGAGCTCGAATACAACTTAAATATTAAAATACGTGATGTACAAGTGGCCAAGCGCAGGTCTATATACCTATACGTTACATCAAACACGCGAACGCCATATTACAGGCGGGTATCTATATTAAATATTTTGCTACCACTTACTTGGTATACTATGAGATATGAATTTTACGCGGGTTTATTCGGTCGGTCGGGACGGACCGGAGACTCCGTGTGCAGATTTCGACGACGACGATGGTGCCGACGGCGCCGGGATATAATCCAAAGTTTGCGGAGACGCGGACGTGCACTTAATTAATATATATTTATAATGATCGCTGTGGACCGCTGTAGATCACTGACGGAAGTGCGCGGACGGTGGCGGCGGTGCGCGATTTCGGAGTGCACATCATAATCATGTCCATAAAGGCCGTTATCAGCGGTTGGACGGGAGGCGACCGCCAGCCCGGGGGAGAAAAGGCCAATCGTTACGATTGTATACGCCGAAGAAAGGACGACGATGACGGGAGACGGCCGGACAAACATCGCAGTAAGTCGTGCGTGCGTGCGCACGTAGGTGCCTGCCTGCCTCGGATGGGTCGTAATTATTTGTTTTTCGAAAACGATCAACTTGGCGATTATAGGTCAACGAGATAAATTATGATAATCTATACACCGCGCGCTGGTGTGTGCGTGTGCGTGTGTGTGTGTGTGTGTGCGTGTGCTAAGATGAAAATAACATGAAAACAATATCAAAAATATGTATATTAAAATATCATAATGCAATGTATAGGTACGTTTGTTCTGTTGTTTTAACAACCCATCTGTACAATAAAAATACGTACGCCCGTAACATATACCTATAGTATACACGGCAAGGACAATTCAATGTTAAATGATTACACATCACCATCGCGATATGTGTTATATTATGTACAATACCGGGACCCGTCTCTCTAATTCGGATCGATAATAATATAATTTTAAGAGTTCACGGACTTTGTATGCTTAACAGGCTTACAGCAGGCCGTTATACACTATATATATATATAGGTATGTTATGTACCCGAGCCGGGCTATGTATATAGGTAGTTTTGACTCACCGCTGCGTTAGCGACAGAGAAGATTTAGCTTAACATCAAAAAAATTGAATACATTTTACTTTTATACGAATATTTCAATATTTACGAAATCCTAATAAGTAATACATGATTTCAAGGTGCATGACGTGCTTTGCAGACTTCAGCGTCAGAGAACCCCAAGAGGACAAACTTGCATGTAGAGGGCAATCACTAGCAACAGGCAACACCCACCAATTGCGCGTATTTGTTCACTGAACGTACATGGAGTGATAGAAATGCGATTTGAGCATGGCTTTTTTTGCTAATTTTAAGTTGAATTTTCACCACTGAAGTAAACAGAAGTCAACAGATGCACTAGAGCAGCGTTTCTTAAACTTTTTTATCCGTGGAACCCTTTTTTGTGCGCACTTTCACCGTGGACCCCCAACTTTTTTTAGCTTTTTTTTTATTGAGCTTTTAACAATAAACTATTACAGCTCGACAATTAGAACCACTACATCGTTTCAATACTTTCAATGCGTCATTTTATGTAAGGAATATTTGCAATAAAAGTTATAATTATATGTGTCAGAATTTAGAAATTTGAATAAAAAACCACAAGTTTCGGGGAACCCTGAAGTGACCTCCGCGGAACCCAGTTTAAGAAACGCTGCACTAGAGTTTGGTTAGCGAATTGAATTTTGAACGTGGTGCTGAATTTTTCGAAACTTAGAAATATCTTATGTTAGACTTAGGTATACTATTTATATATATACCTATGCTATTATATTTATATAACTATATCACCAGTCACCAGACGTCACCTTACTTGGCACCACTTATTATTATAACTTTTTCTTTGTAAGAAAATTTTTATTTTTTATCGTGGTTGTTTGAGATAAAAAATGCTCCTACTCTTACGTCCTCGTCCTTTTGCGATGTCTCACTGCAGAACTATTATCCACATAATTGTATTGCAAATGCAGATGTGTTGAAGGATATTTGCTTTGCATTAGAGTTAAATATGATGTCCTCGCGTAGTAATCAGTAATCACCATATCAGATTCGTTAACATCCATGAGTGTCCATAAACTGTAAATTGTTATAGTTTATAGTTGCATTTTATATATTGATGAACACTGTAGAAATGGTGACAAGTTATTGAGATCTCGAAATGTAATAATACATTAATACGTCATGACGTATAAGTAAAACATTTGATTTAATTATTTATAAAATTATAACTGACATTATTTTCAATGTTTTCAAGATTAAAATGTTATGAAATAGAATTTTAAAACGACCGATTACTTAAATTCTATTAGGTCATAGGATAATAACTTTTAATATTATAATATAAATAAAGAGTTGACAGGATGGTCTCAATGATAAGTTTTTCTTTCTGAATTACTATGTGTTTGAGAAATGGGATCAACAGTTATCACTGACAAATCGAACAAAGTTCGCACGCAAGTATGAAGCACTTACTGAAATAAGCATAGTCTTATAAACTAACTTACTTTATTTGGTCTATTTGAATAAGTAATCTGCTTAACAAATGTTTACACATTCGCAATTAGTTCCATAGCCCATGCCAACATTGGCAAATTCGAGTTTTTTAAAAGTACTACATAAACACACATTTTTGTTATATCTTAACACAACATTGAATTTATAAATCTATGAGGAACTCAAGTATTGAGTAAAAAATATAGATGTAGGTACAGTCAAAAAAATGTCTACTATCTTCGTATAGTAATGGTTGCGTATAAGCAAACGATTATACATGGGTACATAATTCCCCGGTTCGACCAGCATCTTTCAAACAGGCTAACAAACAATACGATTAAATCTGATCGTAAGACATTTAGAATAATTGAAAATAAACAAACTACGACATGCCTTCAAATTCTATTTTTGAGAAACTCTACGATAATATTGGATGATCGCGACGTGCGCCATCATCGCCAATGATTTTCGGGAATGATTAAGTCACCGCCGTACGGTAACAACGATGATTGACCACGAAAATGTTTAAACAATAATAAATAGTATAATGTAATAAATAATAAAAATAAAACGCGAATTAGGGGGTGGCTGCCATAAACATAATACCTAAATATATTATGTAACATAATATATGGCAACAATAATTCAGACATCTAACAATATAATATTATAATGATGATATACATAATTATACATCTATAATATTACACATTAGATGCGATTGTGGCCAATAAACACCAGCGATATAATTAAATTGGTAGGTCGTGTATATTGAATTCGGAATTGCATGGTAGGTCACGACGAGCTGCTGTTTAAATACATACCTATTACAATAATGATAGGCGATAACTTACTAATAATAGTACTATTACCTATACGGCATATTCAGTACAGGTGCAAGTAAATGTTTATTCACCGCTAACTATAGGTACGGCGATAAGTGCAGGATCTTCGAACTCTTTGATCGGAAATAAAAAAATTAAATAATGTACCTATTACACGTTTAATTTCTTATTTACACAACTTCTAAACTTAGAAATAGTCATCTCGCTGATTGCAGCAATAAAAAATTATTTATTATTGCTAGTGTTCAGCATTTTTTGCTTTTTAATAATACTAGCTTCGATTTTATCTTTTAAATCGTATTTAACACTGTATTACAGCAGCTAACCGGATAAATATGATTAAATGTAAGACAGTTAATCTACTGCAAAATATACTATTATACTAATAATTAAATATTAATACTACCTAAATTAAAATGCAATTTATTTAAAATAATAATAATAATAATAATAATAGGCACTTTATTTTCTCTAGATTAGCCAGATTAGGTAATTACTACCTAACTGTTTTAAATATTGAGCTATAATATTATTGTCTAGTTGCTCTATAATATAAATATAATTCCTATAGTGATTTTTAGAAGTTAAGCTTCTTTAAGGAGGACACAACGCCGAACAATTTGTAACAAAATTATACCGGGAGCATATTTCGGGGACACGAAATTTCTATGACAGCAAAAAATAAATAAAATATAAATCCAATTTTATTATTTTGTTATTATCTATTTAGATATTTAATAATTACCTAGTGTGGAATAGTGAGACGGAGCGCAGTTTTAATTGGTATATACTTTAACTTTAAATTAATTAAATTTATAATAGTTATGTAATAATCATATATATATAATAATAATTATAAATATTGAAATGATTGAAGGTTATAATAATATATTATACTATTATATTTTTAATACACTTACTAGTACAACATAAAATAGTTCCAATAATAACTTGATTTTAACTTTAAACTAAAAAAATTATTTTTAAATGAATTATTAATTTATAATGGAATAAGAGCAAATAAAATAAAAATAGAAAAAACAAAAAGAATAAACGAATAAATTATTATTTGTATCACAAACTTGAACCTAAAATTCTATCAGTTCATACAAGTCCTTGCTGTGAGTTTGTTGATTATCTTAAAACTAGATACCTATACCTATCACTAAAAAGTAGTAAAAACCACGAAAGAAGTTTCACTACATATGCACACGATATTTTTTAAGGTATCAAGTACATGGTTATTAGAGGGTTTTTACCTTTTTTGGGGTTGAGGTAAGGTTGGTTCAGAATACTTATATATGGGGAGAGGATTCATCACTAAAAACCCGGGTGGTTACCCACCGGGGAGCTAAAAGACGCCCACGCTTGACCTCAGCATTCGTAATATACTGAAGAAGCCAACCACAGTGCTGCATCACTTTTTCGAAAATAGCCATTTTTGTAGAGATATTTATAAAGAGAAAAAAACAATTTTGAAATCAATGAATTTTGAATGAATGAAAGTAACTCATATTTTTAAATATATATTAAAATTCTATGTTTTCACATTTTGATAACTAATAATACAGTATTTCTGATCCAATAAGTTTCTAAAAATCTAATGCAGAATATACACTTGGTACTCGTTGAAATTTTAAGTGACAAATATTTTTTATTTGTTTTATAATATTATTCATTGTGTAAACTCCTCTATGATGACGGGCGGTTTTCCACCATGAACTACGACTATGCACAAGAACATTTTATAGGCCCATGATCTAACGAAATTAACGTGTTACTGGGAATATCTCACACATTTTTAAATTTTATAGCCCTAATTTCTTTCAAAAATTATGGGCCCACAAGACTAACTTCAGCATAGCAGTTAGTCATGGATGAATTATTGAACAATATTATAAATCAAATAAGAAATATCACACACAATTTCAACTAGAGGACAAATGTGTTCTGCATTAGTCAATTTTTGGTTCTATTGGATCAGCTTTACTTTGGCCTCAGGATCTAGTTATGCGCAATATAATATTATATAATTCATCAAGCATGATTCACACCTCCATTATTATTTATTTGTATTTTAGTATTAATTAAAATTCTGATCATTGAAATTTTATGTTCTAGGAGGAGCGATTTATTCATTGTACAATGATGACGTGTTTTTTTTGTGTATATTGTATGCACTAAAAGAAGTCGAAAAAATCCTTCAACTTTCCACTTCGATGGTGGTTTTTGAGAGATCAAAATTAAACTTCTAGTACTTTTCAAAAGCGTTGGGCAAAACAAAACAAAAATCGTTGGTGTTTTTTCTTGGTGTATGTACCTATTGCACCTTTTTTTTAAGTCAGGTTTAACCGACGACGCCGCGGGAACTGCTTTCGCAATGCTTCCGCGGCGCCGCCATCGTTTATTGAATAAACAATAATTTATACATACGGAGGGGGTAGACGGGACAATACCCCGACTTACCCCCTCGTTTACATGACATTTTATTCATTTGTGAATTTATCGCCTTCATGTGGGTCTTGTTGGGCCGACCGGAGTCCGACGCCCTGACCTATTGCACCTATCTTTAAAACAAATAACCATAGATATTTCAATACTTGAAATTTCTACCAAACTTTAATAATAGCATTTTCTACACAAGATACAGTAGATACATTTTTCAAATATTTTACAATTGTTGAGCTAACTAAAATTTTTTTTTGTAATAGATATAATAGATTATAAACTATTATACTTACAATGTTTTGAACGTCATAATATATAGGTACAATATTACACTAAACTTGTGTTTATTGAATTTAAATATATTTATTTAAATCTAACCACGGTGTACTTATATTATGCACAATTATTCAACTACCTACACATCGTATCGTCATCGTATGTCCATTGTTGACTGGATGGTGCACATAATACATTTTACTTAAATTAATATTTAGTCACACCTGCACTGAAAGTTTAGTTTTCGATGATGGTTAAAGCGTTGGAATTTGGAAAGCGACCTTTTTCCATCCAGCGGGCGGTAAAATGGAAATCCCCAAAGGTACTGGGAGTGTTCCCTGCACAAATAGACACTGAAATCTATACCATCGCGGTCCTTACAAAACTTAACATTTTGGTTACATCTTATTGTTCAATGATCTTATGCTCATATTATAACCTCCTTGCGTGACGAGTACCTAAACATTTTTCTTTCATAAAATTGTTTTCGTAAAATAGTCTGGTTTTTGTCACGATTTAAGATAGTAGGTATATGATTGCCCAACCAATCATGATGAAGTGTCTACCGCAAACACGGATTATCTATCTTAGTCCACGACCTAAGACACTACCTCAGATCTTACTATCTTAAATCGTGGTTATAGCATAGATCCCTGGCATCACCTTTGCCTTGATCGATGAATGCAGAGGCGTGACAAACAAAATTGCATGTGTAGTTCGGACTGGAAGACAATACAAATATACAATTTCATCTTAATGGGGGTTCAAAAGCCACATCAAGCCATATCGTGTTCCGTATATTTATTACATAGGCAAAGTGTGATCAAAATTTTGTTATCTATATATTAGATTCACGACACGTTGAAATGTGAACCCCTTTTAGGCGAAACCTCACCCGCGATTGAATTGCTCACTTCCTGCCCTTGCCACACAATATACTATATAATAATATTGCAATTTTTAATACCCCGATTAAAAGTTCAATCAACAAATTCATCACATTACATAATATAATTAATCAATATATTTTAAACATATATTTTTTAAATGGTAAATTAATTGACGGTCTTAAAAAAATCGTTAAAATGCATTAAAATATACGACGGTCGTTCACTTGAACGTTCAATTTGAAAAAAACGATAGACGTTCGAGTATCATTCACTAAATATGAACGTGAACGTGTGAACGTGCGTTCATAAATAACGTTCTTTCCAAACACTGATTTTATGCAAACTGTACCATCTATAACCACTAATCATTGGATCAAACTATTGAAAACGACTGCCACTTTTGAAATTGAACTTCTATAAACCCTTCGAAATAAGATTTTTAAATTTAAAAAAAATGTATATGATTTATGCAATTATTGACAGTACGCGCAATTGCTGATGCGCTCTGGTATTTGTTTTATTCACAATAGTCACTCACGCTAATAATCATTTACTAAACACACATTTACATGACCCACGTGAACACACATATACGCCTATATTGAACTCCTTGAAAACGGTCGGATCAAATCCCCGGAAATAAACCAGAGAATATTTTTAAGTACCAAGTTCTTTTAAAAAACTATTTTATTATACACCTGCAGGTACTTAATATGAAACATTTTAAAAACTCACTATTCCTTTTTTCTGTTTAATACTAAAGATGTATATCTCTACTATAAAATATTAAAGGGTCTTTACGTGACCTGTTTTTTGCTTAAAAACAGGACTTTAACGCCTTGCAGAACGATCCGATTTCGATAATTAATTTGAAAATGGATTTTGAATACTACCAATTTCCACAATTTGTTGTTATTTTTATTATGTTTTGATTTAAGCTACAAATTTGAAAATCAAAGTTCAATGCGCCCCGTAGAAAACTCAAAATTATCATCTAATTAATAAAAAAAAATTATTCAAATCTGACCATACGATGCGTGAGAATTTTTTCTGTTAAGCGTGTTAAGTGCAAAAAATTACGATTTTTATGTTTGGTCGGCGGTGCCGTTGACATGTGTTTGCGTGCAGTGCGTGCACAGATAGCTCGGTACCCGCATGCAATCACACTTACACTAATAATCATTGACGACTAACACTAATGACATGGCGGCAGTAACAAAATTGCTTATCTCCCGAATATTGCCCCTTAATAAAGACGCACGAGCGGGCCCCTCAACTTGAACAAAAATAATTAATGATTAATATTGTTGTGATAAAAATATTAAATACTACAAAAAATTAATCGTTAATAACTATAATAGTTATTTTTATAACTGACGAAAATCTAAAAGCTGAAGTTTACCTAGGCGTCAAAGGAAGATTTTTATGGGTAATGAGATTGGCAGTTTCCAAAAAACTCGATGTTCTTATTTTGTTGTTATTCAAATATGAACCGCGTGTCCGTTGATTTTTTTCTATATAATAAAAATATTTTGATACTTGTTGGGCTTATGTAGACATTCAGAATGTTTGATTTATTTTTAATTAAGGTCGATAAGAAACCTTGACAATATTAAGTTTGTAATTATTGTTATAATTTAAAAAAATGTTAAACATACATTTACCCAATGATTTTTTTAATGAAAGTTTAAAGTAGAATTTTGACAAATTTTGTCAAAATTGAAAAATTATGCAAATTATATTGTACACGTATGAAAATTCATACCAAAGGTTAGATTTTCAAACAGTTTTATACATTTTTTATTGCATGCATTTTTAAAAACAGTTCCGTAAAATTCCACTAATATTTTTTAATCAAGCCTAAGGTTTTTAAATTCGACCAACCAAATTACATTATTTAAAAAGGATTTTACCAAAAAAACTTGAAAAAGTAAACTGTTACTTAAATTATTATCTCCTATATTCAATGAAATTTCAAAATATCAAGTCAAATTTAAAAAAATTAAGATGTTTAGACACTTATAATTATCATTATTTGTACAGCGTTGATTCAAATTTTATAAAAATAATAAAATTTGCAAATTATTTTGAAGTTGAAAATTCATAAAAAGTTTAATTTAAATAGCTAAAGCATGAACATTTCATACTAAGTGCCTCATAAGTACTTTTTACTAAAACTAGAAAATCTATAAAATATAATAATTGCATAATTTTCTTTTTCAGACATTTGAAATTTGATTATATGGATTAATTTCAAGCAATTGTCTATTCATAATTTATTATTACATTATTATCATTAAGCTAACAGATCATCTCTGCTTAGAATCATTTATATGTGCCAAGGGGGTGGACAAATTTGTAACATTTTAAAGGGCACAAACATTTAAATATGTATATTTGATACCCCCATAAAATATTATTATCCTAGAGCGTCAATGAAAGTTAGCAAAGCACTGTTCACTCACCCTACATCCATTATAGTGACTTGCTCAATTGCAATTCTACTGTACAGCAGAGCAGTTATCTATTTGCCTATTTTGTTTTATGGTGGCATTCTATGCACTCGTCTATTCATATTTTTCCATACAGAAATTAAATTTATTAATATATATGAAAAAGCACAGCAAAATATTTAATACCTACAAACAGTTAAAATCTTTTTGGAACATGACTCAGGAAGTATTACAACCACCAGTCTTCATGTGGCACACAACAATCATAAATTGTAAATATTATAGCTTAAAATAATTATGTAATATGACACCTAATAGACAGTAAGAAATAAGAACACCAATAGCTAATTTACAAATGATTAACAAAATGTGAATTAAAAAGTTTGCTAGTTATTTTACTTTTCAATTCAATTTATCGAGGGGTATTACCAGTGGGTGACTTCCCCTATCGCGTGAATCATGTTATGTTCATTTCTAATTGTTATCATAATGACTTATTGTACAGATTATGTGTATTGTGTATAGATTGTCTTTTTCTTAATAACAAATAAATAAAATAAAATTCAATTTATACATAAGTTACAGTATACAACATTTAATTGTTGATATATAACATAACTTGACTCTTTAGTCTTTACCCTTAGCAAATGCATTTCAATTTCTTATAAAATATTAAACATCCAGGTAAAATATGAGTAAAATAATAAAATAAACAGTCCAATTATTTCAAAATAATTATATTACTTATATTATGACAATATGGTTTTTCCTAACTAGTAAACACACTTTTTGGAATGTGTTGGAACAAAACATAAAAATATTTATAAATTTATATATGTATAAATATATTTATATGGGTGTCATAGGCATGTCTTTATTTTAGCCTTAACCTTAAGTCTGAAAAGAACAAAACTTTTTTTTTGATACAAGCACTAACAAAAGTCGAAAAAAAAAAAACAACAATACTTTAAAAATTTACAACAACACAATATAAACTCTACACTCATTTGTTTAATGATGATCGCAACAAAAATGATTTGTGCTGGTTTTAAAAATGTAATTCTGTTAAATTTATGTATAAAAAAATAATTAAATTACTTCCATACCTATGAAATGATTAGCCTAACCGTTTATCTTAAATGCTTTAGTCAGATATCCACATTACTTAGACAGAAACGAAGAGATTATCTGTGCCACAGAGTTGGCCGATTCACCTTTCACTATTTGCCTGTGATCTCCCGAAACAGAATGGATGTTTAAAAGACCCTTGCAAAGCTGCAAAATAAAAAAAGTAATACATCATTTTGTTACAACTAAGTGTTCGTGTAGGTACATTATTATAATAATACTTACAGGTTTCAGTCCATAGTCAGGTCCAAGGGATACAAAATTGTCTTTGGCTGTAACCAAGGTGACGCTACCATTGAATTTCTGTTCAGGTTTGTAATAAAACGAAACAAACAGTTTTCCATAGAATAGTTTAGCTGCCGTTTTCAGTTCATCCTTGTTTAAGGGTAAATCGGATAAGATATTCACTGCTTCTTCCAGTTGTTCTTCTTTTGTCTTTTTAGTGGCAATTTGGTCAAAGACCTAAATTTAAAATAAAATTCTCAGTTTAGAAAAAATTAAAAACATTAAATCATTATAGATGTATACAAAAACCAAACTGAGTAAATTAACTAAATTATATAATATGCAATTTACATTAATATTATAAGGAAATACAATTATTTTAATAAATATCAATTTACCACTTGGTAGTCTAATTCCTTGAAAAGTAATACAAAGTATGCAAAAGCATCTCTGTCATCTACTTTGTTATCAGAATGACGGTTTTTAAAAGCATTTTGATGCGTCAAAACATAAGATGGTGAACCATCTAACAGTACAAGGCTAACTTTTTCACCAGCAGCTTCCAGTGCTACACCAGTTTCAAAGGCAACTGATGCACCAAACGAGTATCCTACGAGGTTGTATGGCCCAGACTTTTGAATTTCTTTAATTTTCTGAAAATTTTAGTAAACACATCAGATTCTATGTACTAACACTCAAGTCACAAAAACTTACAGCTACAAAGAATTTTGCCATAGAGGCCATTGAATCAGTTGGAGCATCTTCAGTGCATTGAAGTCCATAAATATTATAAGGTAATTTAGATGCTACTTCTTCTAGTGCTGACACAAAACCTTCAATTGCACTGAACATAAACACATTAGGCTTGCTACTTTCATCTTTCTTCATACTAACAACAGTTTCTTGAGGAACTAGACTTTGACTGAATTCAACCTAAAAGCAGACAGTTTACATTTAATATAAAGTAACTATACAACATTAAAACAATCAATAATGAATAGCACAAACCTGATCGTTTCCAGCAGTTACACCATTAGGTGTATCTGCGGGAACTTCACTACCATCACTTTGTAATTCTTGTAATCTCTTAACAGTCAAAGTTCTGATTTCCCCAACACTCAATACCAAATCATAGCTTCTCTCAAGTGTTTGTTTGATTTCAGCGCCCATCAAGGAGTCCATACCCAAATCAGCTAGAGTAGCTGCAGAGTTGATATTCTTGGTGTCCTTGATACCAAGAATATTGGCAACAGCTTCAATTAGGCTTACTTGTCCGGCACCTCCAGAACCACCCTTTCTTTTTTCAGCCAATACCATAGAAGCCAAGACAGGTTGTGGATGTTGCAAAAATACATCAAAAGCACTCAAACATGAAGCCATACGCTGTGGCAAAGTACCACCAACAACCGTTTCATTTCCTCCCATAGTTTCCATGATAAGACCAACATCTCCAATAGCTCCCCATTGAATAGCCAACTATTAACAATATGCAAATTATTAATAAAAATAGTATTAGTTTTAATAGATAACATATTATTAAATTGTATTATATTATTCAGTTATTTATATTGACATACCCCTGGGAGACCGGCTTCTTGTCTAGCTTCACAAATTCTTTCCATGACAGAATTGGCAAAACCATAATTGGTTTGTCCAGCATTACCACGTCCACAAGATACAGATGAAAACACAACAAAATGATCAAGTTCAGGGCAAGACTTCCTGGTAACTGTGTCCAAGTTTTTGGTACCAGTTACTTTAGGTTTGCTCACAATTTCAAAATCTTGTGGTGTCTGATTTTCTAAGAATGCATCTCTCAATACCTTAAAAAAATCATTAAAAATAAATTATAAATGATAATAATTAACAAAAAACAAAAATTATTACCAAATGTACATAAATTAATTTTTTTACGTTATAAAATATATACATTATATATATATATTATATTATTACTTAGTAAGATTAATTTAAATTAAATTAAGAACTTTAATTTAAGATGTATCATTTATAGGCACAAGTAACTTTTTAATATTCCTGGAAAAATAATAAAAATAACTTACAGCAGCCAAGTTGAATACGCCTCCGACTGGTCCCAATTTGTTACTGTCATCAATCAATTGCTGAGCTCCTTTTAATGTTGAACAATCTGCCTTAGAGATCAATACATTAACACCAGATTCTTTCCAATTGCTAACACATGCAGCTTGATAACCAGTGGTGATTCCACTTCTAGCAGTCAATACAAGGTTTTTTGCTCCTCTAACAATCAACCAGTTAGCTAATTCCAACCCAAATCCTCCTAGACCTCCGACAAGCACATATGTTTTGTCTGGGTTCATATAAGACCGTGGAATAGAAGTTACTAGTTTGGTTGCAGGTTTGACAATTGCTGCGGATTCTTCGTCTCTAATTTTCAATACTACTTTTCCAATATGTTTACCAGATCCAATAAATCTGAACGCTTGTTCTACTTGAGATTCTGTGTACACTGTTGCTGGTAGAGGATTTACTGCACCATTCTTTATACCTTCATTCAGCAATCTTACAACTTCTTTCTTGTCTTCGCTCTCAGATTTTGCATCAAACAAAGAGTCCAAAAGAATTCCGTGGAATGTAGTGTTTTTCAAGAAAACCGACATTCCTAGTGGACTGTTGTTGGACAAATCAAGTTTACCAATTTCAAGGAAACGACCATCCTTGGCCAAACAACGGACAGATGCTTGGAGTTTATCATCTGACAACGAGTTCAGGACAAGATCTACACCACGGCCTTTGGTTTCTCTTAATACATGTTGTTCAAAACTTGTGTCACGAGAGTTGGCAATATTTTTGTCAGTTAACTAAATAAAATGAGTAATTATTAATTACATAGACAAATATTTTGGAAGAGGATTTTAATATTATACCTTAGGGAAAGTCTTTTTCAAGAATTCTCTCTTTTGTTTGCTACCAACAGTGGTGTAAACGGTAACACCCATATGCAGAGCAATAGCAATAGCTGCTTGACCTACACCTCCAGTACCAGCGTGAACTAACAAAGAGTTACCTGGCTTCATTCGTCCTCTAACACAAAGTGCATAGTAGGCCTAGAAAATCATAAAATATGTTAATAAATACTTATTGCAGCTACATTAACTGAAATTTAGCGACTTACAGTTCCATAGACAACAGGTATAGTCGATGCTTCTTCCAATGTCCATTTGCTAGGTACTTCCCACAAGAACCCAGGATCAGCGAGAACACTTGTAGCCAATCCTCTAGCAGCAAGCATACCCATTACCCTTTTACCTTTAGAGTTACGGCCTGAGAATTCAAGTCCAAGAATGCAGTCCTAAAATAAATAATATAGTATAAAGTATTTGAATATTGTCACTAAATATAAACTGCTAATACGACGTTAGCTCAATTTTTGTTCTGTCTCTCAGATTGAAGTACAACATAGATAAAACTCATTAATTTCACTTTATGATTATAACAGAATAAAATCATCTATTACAAAATTGTAGAGGACTATTTTTTTCACTAATAATCTACATTAAATTTTTTTTTTTAATAGTTAATTTAAATAGATATTCAATTGTTATGAGTCAATATTCAGACCAATCGATGTCATAATCTCAAAAATATTATTCTATACAATTTTTTGTAATAAGTGATTTCACTAAGATAATTCAAAAACATAAAATATTTTTGTTGTGAATGCATTTCATATATATGTTATGCATGGACCGAAGAGTAAAAACAAACATTTTGTAACATTTTATTAATAAATAATATAACATACTTGTCCAGCCAAATCACCAGGCAATGCATCAGGAGGAAGTTTTCCGGATGCTAACATAATATCACGGAAGTTAAGTGGTGCGTAGTAAACAGTACACAATTCAGTATTTGGGTTGTATTCAGGTCTAGAATTATATTTACTTGTGAATAAATAAGCTTTTGTCTTAAACAATAAATACTTACTTGTAATAAGTCAAGGGTCCTTCAATCCATTTCAAACTGCTCAAATCTCCTCTAGTTAAAGCATTAATATAAGCATGCTCAACTTGTAACGAAGGCTTATCTTGTTGGTTTTCTAATTTCAAATGTCTCATTGAACCCCACACTCCATTAGGCTTCAATACATTGCTCAGTAAATCTTTTTTCAACTGTGCGGCATATAGTGGAGCAGTTAAAGAGAACTTTGGTGCAGCTGGGTCTTGAATGAACACAGATCTGACACTATTACCACCAGGTTCTTGTTTGATACAATTCACCAAACCGATAATTCCGTTAGTTTCTTCTCCTTGAGCAAACAAAACTATTTTCTTGCTTGGGTCCGCTTCTGCAGCTTTTAGAGCTGATTTTACTGTCTCAACCCATTCGTAAGATTTTTCAGACACTTGAATAACTTCACTAATTGGTAGTTCTTCACTTGGCTGAATAATAAATAGTAACAGTTAAAAAATAGTTAAGTCAGGTTACGTTAATATAATTAAAAATGTGAGTCAATTACGGAGTCAATGTATAACTTATTGTAGCCACATTACCTTTCTCAATAAGTAGAAAGTTCTATCTTCAGCAGATAACTTGCTGATTAAAACCAGATTACTATTCTCAATGAGGCTTTGAGGCACATTATTGGATTCTGAAATAAGGACAAAGCCACCATCTTTAACTGACTCTGTTAAGTTGTTCAATTTGTTTTGCGATTGTAACACATCAAAAGCAATTGCTACATGAGCGTTAGAGTCAATAGGACCGTTCTCTAATGATTTTCCAGTCATTTTCACTTCCATTGGTCCCAAAAATGGAGCCAAAGCTTGTGCTTGAGTTGTAGCTAAGGTTGCATCCAGCTAAGAAATATATGAATTGTTACTTGAGGACTTAATATGCTCAACATACTATGCTTAAATACTTACAGATATTAATGGTTCAGATTCCAGAATGTTTACAATATTAGGCATATAAATTCCTTCAAATGGTTTGTCTGCTCCATATTCAACAACTTTTACTTTCATTGCACCAGCACTATTTTCCAAGACAATTTGGAGGTAAGCAGCAAAAACATTTGAGACGTCCGCTACGGTTGAAGCCTGTAACCAATTGTATTTATATAATTAAACATGTAAAGACTATTTAATCTATTATAAATATTTAGAATTTTAAATGTAGCTGAGGATAAGAATTTTAATATATAGTGCATTGTTATAAAACATCTAAACTAAACCTTACAAAATAAAAGTCAGTGCCAATATAGAATTATTTGGAATTAATAAAATTACCTTATCAGCGGTGTATGGTACAAATGTGTACTTTTCTAATTTAGGAGAAGCCTGTGATTGTTGTCGTCTTGGAGCCAAACTTGCTTTCATGCCACGCAACTCAATACCACCTGATTTGATGACATCAATATCTCTGTACATGTATACCGGGACAGCTAAAATAATGTAAAAATACTTATTTTTATGAACAAATTTCAATACACAGATAATATATATCTTAAGTTAAAACACTTACGGCTATTTTCTGGTAAAGTTTCAATAAGTTCCAAATGTTTTGCTGGGTCAATAATAACTCTTTGCATTCTTGTTGGCAAATATAACTCTTTAGTTTTCAAACCCAAAATAGAGAACTGTAACATTGTATCAATGTAAGTAATCCAGTTTCCAATCCAATCCAATTTTCCACTGATGCCTACATATGAAATATTAAGGGATTATTATGTTATTCTTTACACAATGATTTACACTGCAATTATTAACTCAGTGTTTTCATATTTTGACAAAAAATAAATGTTCAATAATAACCTTTGTTATCAGCTTCGTTAACTCCACGGAACGCTCCTTTGTAGTCATATCCTCTCAATCCCAAATCTTTGTAGATGTCTGCAGATTTAAGGGATAAATTATTTTCGTCGACATATGGTTCAGGTAATTCTAATTGCTCAGTTTCAATATCATCAGGAATGAAGATACGGCCAGTAACAGCAACTGAGCCACCTTCACAAATCTCAAAATTGCCAGTTCCTTCAAAAATGTTGATGAGGAAGTTTACATTTCCTGTGAAATAAAGAAAATAATAGTAAATTAATAATTTATAAAGTCTAAACCAAGACAAGTTATATCATATTAAACACTTTACATTAGTAATTGTTTATTTGTGCTTAAAGCTTGAATTATAAAAATATTATCTTATTGTATATTAAATAATATTATCTTAATATAATTACCATCTTTAGGCATGATAGTTGCACGTAAGAACTGTACATTTTCAATAACAACTGGGAAGTCTTCGATATTTTTATCTTGAAGTTTAGCAAAAGTTCTCCATACAAGTGTCTATAAAAATTACAATTTTACAGTCAAGTTAATTTAAACAATTTTAAATGATTTTTATCTTACCAAATATCCTGTAGCAGGGAATAATACTCTACCATCAATGGCATGTCCAGCCAAATATTGGTCTTCTTCTGTACTTATATCAACTTTAATAACGGTTTCTCCGGATCCAGCTTCCTATGATTAACATTTCAAAAGTATAACTATTAATGATTGATATAAACAAAATAAAAGTTTGTTTTCATAAACAAGTAATTTACCTTTTGGACAAAACTGGTAACAAGCCATTCAACCGAATGATCCCATTCAATTAAAGACTGAATCATAGGTGTTCCTTTTGCTACTGGATATGAAACAGCTGGGTATAGGTTTTTAATTTTAGGTTGAACTCCAGCATTGTACAGTCTAAAATCATCAACATAAAGAATTATATCTTTCATTTCATGATTATATTTATAAATAAAACTTACTTTCCAATGGCTGATAACAATACAGAAATGTTTCCCTCGGGGTTGGTTGATCGCTTAGTAAGACCAATGCAAGAGCACTCAGGACCTAGTGCTCTTTTAAGAATGGCTTGAAGTAAAGCATGTGGTGCGATTTCAATGACAACAGCATCTTTTGGTACATGAGCAAGAGCTTCCTAAATAAAATAAAAATATAGAAATTCAGTAAAAGAATGTAAGTAGAAAAAAACTACAGAGAAAAAATAAATTTAATTATCTTACATGGAACAAAACTGGAGCCAATAAGTTGTTTACGTGGTAAGCAGTTGAACTCATTTGAGCAAGTGGAGTGTCCCATAAAGCTTCAGGAATGGAAGAACTGATCCATCGGGAGGTACGAGGTTTTGGATTTGGTAAAATCTATTATAAAATAGCAAATAATTTTTTTAATTTATAAATTTTAAAAAATAATTAAAAGAAGCACTATATTAAATCAATATTTATACACAAATTTAAAATTAAGTAAACAAACACATACTCTTTCTAAGCTGTTGCGGAGCTTAGGTGCAGCATCAGCAATATACTTGGAATGGAAAGCATATCCAGAACTCTTAACTTCTTTAGCAAAAATTCCTTCAGCTTGTAACGTTTTAACAAAAGCAGTAAGACTTGATGGTGGGCCAGACACTGTTACACTATCTTCACTATTATGACAAGCAGCGACCAAGTCAGCAGGCAATCGTTTTTTAGTGTCTTCCCATGATAAACCTAAAAATGATTGAAAATACTATTAGTATTGATATATATTATGTAATGTGAAATCAATAATATAAAGTTACCTAAATTATAATATTTAGTAACCATTCTAGAGCTAAATTATAGTTTACATTGCTACCTATCTGTACTGAATTCTTTATATTTTTGTTACTATGAGAATTTGAACATTTGAGATTTAAGGAATATTGATTCATTCCGTGGATATTTAATTTAATATTGTCTAATTATTTTTTTTTTATTAGTTTTGAATTTAATAAATCTAGAAGTCATTACATGTTTTATATTTTTAGTAATTTTGTAGAATAAAAACCTACAAAGAGTATACATACACCAATTGCCTTTGGGTCAGTGATAAACCAGGCGCAATGGTGTGTATATAAATGTCTATAGCATTGAAAGTGTTAATCAATAAACATATTTAAGTATAACTTACCAACAGCAGCCATAGATCCTTGAGGCAGTTTAGATTCCAGAATGCTACGACCTCTCCAGAATGCAGCTAAAATTGCTTGGTCAGCATTAAATGTACCATCAGCATAAGCACAACCAAGTTCACCAACTGAGTGACCAACGACACCATCTGGTTCAATTCCAATTGATTTCAATAAATCGACTAAAGCAACCTTTAACACACAATAAATTAATTTACCGTAATATTTGTTTTTAATTCTAATACTAACCTGCATGGATGTTATAGATACAAATGAGTTGAGGACATTGTCAAATGTAGTTTCGTCTTTGGAGTTAAGAATGCTTAGCAAATCTAATCCTTCAACTTGAAGTACAGACGCAGCTCTGTTAATTGCCCTGGCAAATGGTTCCAATTGAAGGAGCCCTTCAACCATACCAGCCCATTGACTTCCCATTCCAGAGAAAACAAACCAAACTGGTCTTTTAGTAGGCTTAACTTCCTGAAAATGCAATTATACAAATAAAATGTATGGAAATAGCTTCAGTATTTTTAATAATTTAACATTAAAAATTAAAAATAACTAACAGTCACTTCAGAGATTGATTTTCCAAGAACTGTGTATCCTCTATAACCATGTCCATTAATATTGTTGGCGTGGACATCATGTAATAAAGAAATAAAACCGTCATCTAATGGTGTATCAGCAATCTAACAAAATTATATAGGATTAATAATAAAATAATGAATGGAAGTTTATAAAGCAATTTACATTTTTTAACATGTTGTTAACTGCATCATCTGTTCTTCCAGATACGGCAATCAAACGTGGAACATTATTCAAAATTGGTGCAGTCTTTGGTTTAGGATTTGACTTTAATAAGACATGAGCATTAGCACCGCCAAAACCAAAAGAGTTAAGTGCTACATAGCCTCCGTTGTATTCCCAGTTTTTGTTCACAACCTGTAAATTTAGTTAAATTAGAAGTAATTCTTTTTTTAATAAATAACTAATTTAATATAAAATTACTTGTAATCTTCCATCTAATAAAGCTGGAATATCAGGGTTTGGGTTGGCAAAGTGAAGATTTCCGGGAATCTTTCCAGATTCTAAGGCAATAACGATTTTAGCTAATGAACAAAGACCAGATGCAGGTTCAGAATGACCCATGTTTGATTTAACAGATCCAATTAATAGAGGTGTGGTACGATCTTTGGTAAAAAATTCGGCAATAGAATTAACTTCTTGTGGATCACCAACCTAAATGCATACATTATTAATTTAAAAGTGTTATTTTAATATCTTATAAAATTAATTGCCATACTTTGGTTCCTGTTCCATGAGCCTCCACATAAGACACCTCAGCTGGATTAACACCGCATTTAGCATATACTTCATGGATAAGTTTGTTTTGCATAGCACCACTTGGGAATGTAATTCCTTGGTCTTTAAATCCATCAGTGTTTATAAGTGCTCCCACAATGGTGGCATAACTACGCTTTGCTACACTAGCCTTTTGCAAGAATACTGTAACAACAGCTTCACTCCTCACATATCCATTTCCTAAAATAAAAATGAATAATAATGTAAAAAATATATTTTTTTACTATAAATATCAATTGATTTACCTGTGACATCAAATGCTTTGCACATTCCTTGTGGTGATAACATGCTCAATCTATGAAACTGCAATGAAGTTGTAGGTTTCAGCAACAGGTTGGAACCTCCTACAATAGCTGCATCGCATTGCCCACTCTGTATAGCTTGCACTGCTTGTGACATTGCAACTAAACTGCTGGAACATGCTGTGTCAATGGCAAAACTGGGTCCATTAAAATCAAATGTGTATGAGATTCTGTTGGCAAACATAGCACGACAACATCCAGTCAATCCATAACCGTTGCAACGTTCTGGCAGTCTGCTCAAATAGTCATCAGTTTCACTGTTCGATGCACCAATGTAAACTCCAATTTTAGATCCACGGACATCATCTGGGTTCACGCCTATTTAAACAAATTAATATTAGTTTTGATAACATATGTGGTTTATTTTGAAACACAAGTACATATAGAATTAAACCGAACAAATATCTTACCAGCATCCACAATACATTCGTAAGTAGATTCTAAAAGTAATCTCAGTTGCGGGTCCATAACTTCAGCCTGTTTAGCATGCACTCCAAAGAAATTGGCATCAAAATATTCCAATCCTTTGAGTTTACCAGTTCTTGATGGGAGGCCATGGAGACCTGGAATAAATTGTTTAAAAAATATAAATATATGCTATTTGAAAAGTGGCACGTGGATATATAACACAAATTGTGTACAACTTTACTTACCAGCTGGCCAACGGCGATCATCGTCTGTAACCAAATCAATGCCAGCATACAGATTCTCCCTGAACTCTGCGATTGAATTTGATTCTGGAAGACGTCCGGAAATACCACTGATGACGATCTCATCATTTCCAGCGTATAGAGAGTTACCGTTCACAGCCCCATTGGTGGTTTGTTGTTGGTTATCCTGTGGGAATCTTGCTGGCATTGTGCCTTCAGCTACTGAAATTTTTTTTAACAATTTATTAGTAAAAGAATAAAATAAAATTGTCAATCATTTTCAATGAATAAAAAAATATATTTAGTTATATATTGACGATAAAATAAAACTTGATTTTGCTCATCTTAGTAAAAACAAGTTCTTGCTAAATAATGTAATAACAAAATAATTGGTTTTATATTAGACAAAACCCATACTAAATAATGATACACCTATTAATATTAACTATCTAGCATATAAACACCTCATTATATATCTAGCAAATGGTTCATTTAATTCTTTTTTATAATCATGAATCAGTAAATCACAATAAAAATATCATGTTCGGTTATTGTTTACAAACAAATTTAAGTGGAACATAATTGATTACTATATGGGTACTGTATGTAATAAATAACTAAAACCTAGGTACATACATTATTCATATTTTATAAGAAAACTGTTTAACCAAACTTGGTATCAACTGGTATCTAATTAAAATTTGTTATTTAAAAAAAAAATTAATTTAACATAAATTATATCCGATTATATCATAGCTACAAATCAAATGTTGATATGATCTAACTTAGCAATCGCAAAATAAGGAACAATTTAACATAAAAAAAATTCCAATACATTAACACAAATTTTGTTTACCTTGCGAAGTAGATAAAAAATCAATCCTTCACATATTGTCGAGGTGAGTGTTCACTAAACTTAGGATTTGTTCAATTGTTTACCATACTTGCAGATCAGTGTTTTATGTAAGAAAAAATTAAAAACATTGTAGGACCTATTAGCTCGTCATTACAAACAAATATCTAAGAGTTTGAAGTAGGACTAACCTACTAAAATTTGAATTATATAAAATATTTTAAAACGCGATTACCACTAATAATGTATAATAGAGACATATACTTATATTAAATATAAATAATTAATTATTCATACTTCAAATTCGCCACATAATATGATATCCAACCAAAATAATAAAGTAAGATTATATTTTACATTTCAGAAGAAAAATATTGATTAGGTAAATAAACGACATCAGCTATTTTTTTTATACCAACTAATATAAGGTCAAACTAGATGCCTAGATCAGGTAATTGTTCAACAATAATAATTTATTAAAATCTACTAAAAGTTTCAATGTTATGATTTTCCGAGATAACCTATGTATTTGTTATGATGTTTAAAAAATCCACAACCTTGAAAAAGGTCGTAATAAATACACACTAGGCATTTAATGTAGAATGTGACTATACTTTTTCCAAATTAACAAGTAAAACCAGTTTTCTGTAACTATATTTTCATAAAATAATAAGATTACATATTATTATGTATAGGATTACAAATTACTAGATAATAATATCAGGTACCTCTGGTACCTACATAATTACATAATCACGTCAGGTGTAGGAAAATTCAACAATTTACGTACTTAAACGTCAATAAAGAAAAGTTTTGAGAGTAAGTAGGTACTGCATTGTTCAGTTTTTCAAACATCTAGTATGATTTTAAAAGAATAAACATTTTGATAACGCGTCAACAAAATTTTATTATACGAAGTTTTTTAGAGTCAACGAGGTATTAATTAGTAATTATTATTGTTATTGAGAAAAACTAAGAAAGGTGAAGCAAATTATAAAAAGTTATAAATGATCGTGCAAAATTCAGATTTTAACGATGTCGTTTAATATAAATAAAAATAATTACTATAAATGTAATTTTAATTACGGAAATAATGTTTTTAAAAAACCATCAAAAACATAATAGTAAAAGGTATGGTTAAGAACATTAATAATAATATCGTGTACCTCGAGGTGTACCTACTGTTTGGTCAAGACGTTAATAGTTAAAAAGTCTGATTTTCTGTGTTAAAATTAGAAGGTGGGAATCTAAGATCTGTATGTAATATTATTATTGTGCACACCACAAGCTACGAATTTGCGTTATTCGGTCTATAGAATGTATAGCAAATAATTGTGATTTGTGAGACATTAGATATTAAATTATAAACGTTAAAATGCGGTAAGAAAAACTTTGGAATTAAAAAAAAGTAATACGAATTTGATCGTATCTATTTGTCATTATTGCAGTAAAACAGTGTCACGTGTTGAATGTCACAACGTGTTTAGCGGTGGTTTGTTTGATTACGCATAAACGCAGCAGTTACAACGAAATGTGAATGCGGAATAGTCTAATTCCCCTCTCCGACTGGACAGTGGACCGGTTATATCCGGTAGTTTAATGTACCATGTGTAAGTCAATAAGGCAATAAATAAGTAGGTTCTAATCAGGGTAGAGTTATTCGCTGCTGTCGCGTTTTAAGGAATTAAATGAAAATTCCACGACAAAACTGAGAAATGATCGGCTAAGCACGTGAATACTTACGTGATGACCGGGACAGGTCAGATCGAAACGATTGACCATTGAATTACGTTTGAGGTAATAAAGCAAAATTAATGATAATTATTATGAACTTGCCAGAGGCGAGTACAGTAATATTATACGAGAGCATCGATCAACGAATATAAATAATTACCACCAGATTATAATATTCAATAGCAGCGTAATACGTCGAGATAATTACTCAAAGAGTTACTAAAATCACAATCGCAGTCCGCAGAAAATAATATGACTTGATTTATGTAGAGAATTGATATAAATTACAAGTTCTAAGCCTATATGGAATATAATACCTACAATCGTGAATCGCGAGATTCAGCTAAACATATGATATCATTAAGTGGTAGAGCATAGAACAGTATAGACAGTATTGTATAAAATATCGTAGAGACGATATCAAAAAAAAGTCAATAATCTCAGAAGACCTAAGAGAGAAGAAACGTAACAACTATTTACGATCAGCTCCCATAGGAAATTGTCTGAACAACCCGGCGGCCAAGACTGTTATCGCACACCAATGCTTTGCCGAAAAGATAACGACTAGACGGCGGCGTGTAATCTCTCGAGTGGCCCACAACTACAATATAATCATAGTTACTATGAATAATTATGAATTATGATTATTATTTCTTATCTTTACGATTGTAATTAGTTACTTCTTAGTTTCTTACCCATGTCGGTCGTACAATATTGTTGATCGGCGAGTCGAGTGGTGTGTGTTAACCGGAGAAGGCGGCGGAGAGTAGTTTCGAACCACTACTTAACCGGAGGAGGCTTGGCGTTTACCAAACTCGCGACGTATTCGATTCGCCGGATGTAGATAATATAATATATAATATGATATTAATCACGTGCGATTAGTAATCGTATCGTAACCGACGCTACACGACTAATATTGTAAATCTCTAACACGCCGATGATCGTTTTTTGGCTTTGAATTCGAACACGCGAATAATCGAAGTACGCACGATAATAATATAATGTTTGTTAGTCTTCAAAATATTGTTTGGCGATATTATTCGGACGGACGCCAGACACGACAGTGATGCAGACCACGGTAGTACAGACGCTTTAGCTAGTCTTCTTTACTACGGCGTATACTAACGTGGTTGTGAAACGGAAGAGGAGATGAAAAAAAATTAGTAGCAAAAAGTAAAGAAAAAACCGTTTCTACCACGTATCGTCGGCGTCGGCGGGGAGGTGGAACTATGGAACTGTGGAAGTGGCGTGACCCGAGGATAGTCGGTGGCGTGATACCAGAACGGGCATTCCGATTGGTTGAGGGATCGTTTGCGCGCACGCGCACGATCGGGTCGTCGACACGCGCACGCGGTGCGTCATCGGGTCTTTGGTATCCTCGACCGCCGCGATTAGCGCTGCCGCCGCCAACGGATCGCAGTCTCGCCGCAAGGTCAATATAACGACACGGCGATATCTGCCGGCGGCGGCGGCATAGACGAGCGCAACAATCGCGTAGTGCGACGCAGCACTGGGTCAGAATATTATGTTTTTGTTTTCGTACTTCGTTACGTTTCGTTTTTTTCTCCCTCTAAACATTTGTGCATTCGTCAACTCCCGAAACACGATGATTTTCGAGAGTGATTTCAAAAACCTTAACTGCGACCACGGCATTACACCGCCACCGTTCCTCTAACCCAGTTCGACCACCCCCTGCATAATGGAATTCAAGGCAATACGCAGTAAATCAGTATGATATCCTTAAGCCACCCGAGTTCTGTCGTTAAAAAATTCCTTTAACAAATGATTAAATCTCCTTATAGCTATGGAAAACAATTCTACATTTGGATTTTTTTTTAAGAACTCCAGTATTCATTAATTCAGATAATGTGAGATTCTTTATTGATCCTAATTACACGCATTGCAATTACGATTTAAATATAAAAATATATTTATCATTTGAGATTAAACGTAATTACGTATAAACATCTAATAGTTTATTATCCTTTTTTAAAAAAAGAGATAAAAATACAATTTAACGATCGTTATTATCAATGTATATAATAATAATAACATAATAATAATTAATACATTAAATTATTATTTACTGGTAAGGAACTCAACTTTTGGGAACTCACAATTCTTGAGCGACAGTATTTTTTTTACTTATTTCTTGTATTAGATATTAATACATTACATAATATGAAACTAATGTCTTACTATTTGTTATGGTTATGACCATTCACGGATTCAACTTATATTTAATATAAACGGTTTTATTTCAACATATTAATTAATAATACACCTATATTTATTAAAAAATTTTCAAAAATTATACATTTACAAATTTAAGTAACTATAAGTAATAATAATAGTAATTTACAGTTAGAAATTAATCATTTAATTAAAAACAAAAAAAATGATCCGTTTAATACTATCAATACTAGAATACTCATTCTTTAAAATATATTACGTTATTCGATCAGGACAAATAATATAAATGTTATTATTATAATCGCAGAAGTGGTCTATGATTGTATTTAACGTACACGTCTTGCGGTATTTTTGCAAAGAAATTAATTTATGAAAAAAAAAACAGTAAAATCGAAATTAAGATAATTAATTTGTTTGACATATAAAAAAAACAATGTTAAGGTGACTAGAATACATTTTTGAATGGGTGGATAAAATATAATTACAGCATGACGTTAGAAATACTATAATGGGATATTGGGTACCCGCTCGAATATTCGATCGGCCATTACCAATGATTCAATATAATATCGATCGAGTTCAATGTTTGCCAAATTGTCAACAAAAATACTGACGCCATTGAGACTTCATATATCGTCAACGACAAAGTCGATTAAATTAAATGACGTAAAAATATTTTTAATTACACCTAATTTTATTATAATATTATACTATTATAAGCGTTTTTACGACAGACGTGGTCTTAAAATTATACCATTTTTCTTAATCATTTACAATAGTTTAAGACTCTTTTTATCCTTTAAAATGAAAAAACGAAATAAATAAGTAATATTTTTAATCGGGAATTGCTAAATAGTAATTTAAAACTAACTGAACTGTCTACTGCGCATTATTTAATTCACATTTTCATACACGATGGCAAGTAAATCGTTACTTAAAAATGGTATTAAACCTCATGGAATTTATATGTGTCAATATAATAATATATTATATTCTAGATAATTTTAAATTTAATAGATTTTATTTATCAAAAGTCAGTCTTATTCTAATTAACTTATTTCGTACTGTATAATATCGCAGAACAATGTAAATTGATAGTATAAACAAACTGAAATAGTAAGATAAATAGTGAGATTTATCCAAAAAATTGTTCCGTCACAAATTGAAAACCAGTTTTGCGAACTCGATATAATATAGGCCCATCATACGGCATATAGAATAATAATGTAGTGTTTACAAGATTAAAAAATTATGCCACACAAATAATTTAGTAGGCAGTATGTTAATTATTTGAATACTTAATTCTTATTAATGAACCTAATTCGGCGAAATCATTATCAAATTAGTTAGCTATAAACATATATCTTTTACTTGTATCCCAAGTTATATTTATGCCAACGAAAAATGTCTGCTTGTCTACCTATAACAGTTCACGAATGAAGAATAACACATCATGTAAGTATTCCTTAATCACGATTGATATCCACGTGTAGACAAAAATAAAATAAAATCATCAGACAAAAATGCATACACAATTATTATTGATATCATTGCTATAATGGTCTAACGCCGCAATAACGAAAAATAGATAAATAATATAGGTAGCACATTGTATGCAGTTAGGTCATCCGTTGCCCCCATTTTATTGTAACATTTTGGACAATGGTTTTAGGAGATACAATATTTCATAAATAAATTTATTCGTGTTCTACATAATTTGATAACAAACTGTTAATTAAATTTTGCATATACTAATATATGTATATTGTACATATAATAACTAAATTACACAAATAAACTTCAAAAATCAAATCATACAAATTTCGAGTTGACGCGATTATTATTTTCTGGTTAATAAGTTTTACTAAGCTAACATACCACCTACGTCCCTGCTTCTATTATACATTTCAAAGAATAAATAATTATAGTGATTACTGATTAGTAATCATTGAACTTAATTTTTCTCGTTTACAAAATTTTTATAATTTATGCTTATATTTTATAATAGAAATATACTTAATTTACTTATTCATAATTACATAATATAGGTACTACTCATGTTGTATTCTACGAAATTATGAATTTAAAATTTGCAACTCGGCATTATATGCGTTCCATATTTTTAGTGAAAAACTAGGTGCAAAAATATAATTAATTAAAATAAATAATTGTGTTTTGGTTGTTTTCTTAATTTTATTGTATTACTATAAATCATGACGAAGTACCTAACAATTATTATAATAGTTCATTTATTTGATATATAGTCACAGTGATTGCTATTATTTAAAATGCTAGCTAGATACCTATAAATATATGCATAATAATCTGATAATTAGTATTATTTCTCAACAAGACAACAGATATTAACTTTAATATACAATTATTAAGCTACCTATATTAATTCGTCGAATTGATAGAATCTTATTTTTATGCTCTCATTTTATTAACAATACATTATATAAAATTGTATAAAGAATACTTTCACCTTAAAATAATGTAGGATGAGTTACGATATATATAATATATCCATTATCCAATATCAATAATGTATGTCTATATCCCCCACTATTGAACTAAATATAAAGTAACAAAATCTACAAATTAAAAAAATAAATGATATCCAACAACAATGATGAGCAGAAAGAGTAAATAATTAATAACATTTAATAAAAATCATTTCGGGGAGAAAGTACATTTATATTAAGTAACAGATGATTATCGAACACCGTTAAAAAATCAATACACGTCTTGTCGGTATAAAGGACTGACTACGAAGTTTAAGTAAACCGGAAGGATAAGTAGCGTAGATAGATAGCACCTATATAGTATACCTATTCCTTACGATTTTATCGACAGTATAGGAGAGGAGAATTACGTATGTATGTGACATATTATTATCGTAAATGAATTCATATGTAAACGAATAATGTAAATAGGTAGCACTATAATAGGTTGGTATATAATGTTGTTTATATAGTTTTGTGGGTAATAATCTGACAAACCACGAACAAAGTAGATATAGGAGCGAAATGTGATGACGGATGAGTTATGACTAATGAGTATATCAGAGAATAATAATATTAAATATTACAGAGACACAGACACACACACACACACACACACAGAGCATTTAGGATAAATTCAACACACTTTCTAGTTTCTATAGGCGGGTTGGATTAACTATTATCAAGTGGTAGAATGAAAAAAAAAATTCATTCGGTCAGTGATAATTTATCTACACACACATATTTTACAACACGACATTGAATATTAGATAAGTTTTCACTCACGGTCTGCCCGTTTTAATTAAACACAGGCGTCGGAATGATAAAACGGAAATATTATAGTTCCTAATCAGCATTCGATAATATATTATTATATCGTTTTTGGTTATTAGACCATTGCAGTTTGTCTGATAACTTTTTATATCAATTATTATTTATTCGGTATAGTATTATAATATATTATAGAGAATCGTACATAATATTAATTTTTTATTCGTAACAATCTACCTATGAAGACCAAAGAGTTCACTGTACATAACTACTAACAGAAGTCGAGAAATACATTATAATATGCATATTAATTTCATCGTGACTAAATTTAAGCATAATGTATAGTAGGATACATAATTCAAGTACAAAACTGTAATCACTTAGTTGTAAGAAGATATATTTAGAAGAAAAATTGGATCAATGAAACATCTTCAGTGAAAAACACCGATATTATGTGATCATTGATCATAATCATCAATAAAATATATTGGTTATTATTCAGTATGTTCATAGACACTATTATATAATAATGCAATAAGGCAGCGGTTCCCAACCTTTTTAGTTGTGCGGACCACCAATTTTGTAAAAAAAATCTCTAAGGCCCACTTATATAAGCACATATATATATACATACGGCAGTTATAATAATATAATAATATTATATGGTTCACGGCCCAGTACCAAGCTGCTAGCGGGCCATAAGTGGGCCGCGGCCCATGGGTTGGGAACCGCTGCGTTAAGGTATTCAGATAAAGTGACAGCTTACCTATATATGATAAAATGTTATTTTTATTAAGTATTTATTTTACGATTATTTTTATAATACCCCGGAAATGGGGAAATATGAACTAATTAGGTTCTTGTTGTTAGTAAAACTCAAATTGTAGATTTTATATTGAACTCAGCAATAGACTCTAAATATATCAATACATAATTATGCACATCGTCCACAATCTTATCAAAAATTAACTTGATACTTCAAATTTTAGAAATGTAAGTATTATGAAAATTATTAGCAGTTGGGTAGCAAATAAAACACGGTCGAGATCGACGGAACCACAAATTGCTATTAATTTTTTGTGTAGACTTTTATACTAAAATATGGTGTTCACAAAAAGGATAAACTAAAAAAATGTGTCCGACTTGTAAAAGAGTATTGAGTAAATTTAAAATTATATTAACAAAACAGAACTACTAAAATAAAAGTTAGAATGAAAAATATTTTAAAAATTATTTAACGATAATCGCATACATTTGCAGAAATTTCGAATCGTCGTAGAAACTATAATAGCTACAGATTCTCAAAAAACGAATCGACACTATAATGATTGATAAGCTCACTACTAATAATTTAAAAGATCAGAAGTGAATTTAAGATTCCTTTTTTTAAGCGAATACATAATATCGACTCCCTACCTCTTAAACCGTCTCAATTCCAAAATCCCATCCATTTATTCCCGTCTTATCTCTAATTTTTTTATTCCTATGTGTGCCACTAACTATACTTTGAACTAACTATTATTAGGACTTAGGAAGATGCAAATTTCCATCAAGGATCCATCCTTCTGCAGGAGTATTACCTATACATACACAATATATTATACTAAGTAATCTATTCATTTTGAAGTATACTTATAGTACTTGCTTATACATACTATTATATCATATATTACATTATTATTTATGTGAAACCAAAAACTTAAACTGTAATTTATATTTTCAAATGTAATGAATGTTTATACATTTTTAAATAAATAAAAATATATCTATTAAAATCATTTCATATTGTTCCAAAATTAAATTAAAAAATAAGGCTATAAATTCGAATATAAACGTTCAATATAGTTATGTCGTCGAAAAAAAAAAAAAATTAATTAATAATCGTGCGTTAAAGTAGGTAGGTTTGGTACTTACTTGTATACGAATGTCAAACAGAATGAACAAACGACGACAAATTATGCAGTGTAGATGTATCTATGTATATTATAATAGTGTATTATAATACACTACTATACGTCTGAGTGTGTATGTACAGTAATAATAATATCCAGTAGTTGCTCCAAAATGCGAACGAATGACACGACCTGTGTTTGCGCTGACTGATGTGCGCGGACAAACGGCGTTAGTGCGCGTTTAAGATGTCGATATCGCAATGATCGATACGTATAGTCGTTATCATTGGCAGGCAAAGGGAGAAAAGGCCAATTATTAATACTATTATCGGCGTACAGTCGAGAGGAGACCGTTAAGAAAATCCGTAAATATGATATATACATATATGTGCGTGTGCGCGCACCTCTATCTACCTGCGTAGGCCATGATTTGTTTTTTAGGAATCGGCGGAGGCAATAGCGGTCGGGTCAACGAGATAAAAAAGAGCGGAGTAAAAATATAATATTATAATAATGTACACATTATTACTATTATTATTATATATATACAGCAGAAAAATACAGTTTTAACACCGTTTTAATGCACCAAGGGCAAATCAATGTTAAAAGATTACACACGATAATCACGGTACAAAGAGAAGTCGTTTGTCCAAATATTAATACATTATATATACCCGCACTATGTATCATAATTCATAATATATTATATTATAAAGGTAGTATAAATGTATAATATACCGAGAGTATACTAATACGCACGTTATACCAAAAATAAATTATCTCGATATATTTGATCGTATTCTCTTCATTTATACGACGTTTTATATTTTATAAGATAAACCAATACGAGATCATATACATAGTTGTACTGTCTGTCATCTGAATGGACTGCGTTTTTCCTTAAAAGAGTCAATGACATTAATGCGTGTCCAGTGCGGTCGTATACTACGACCACGACCACGACCACCGCCACCAAACACCAATGCAGACGAAAACCTATAGGTACTTATTGTAACTACTTCTATACGCTACACCTACCAGCTACGTATATGGTTTTTATGTATCACTCTATAATACAACAATAAGCCGTCGAAAAATCCGAAACGAAAAAAAACGGACACAGACAATAGTGAAATTATTTGCCCTGTACATAACAACGACAATAATGCCACCAGCATTTCAACAACCTTGCATGTGTCGACACAAAAATCTGATCGAAACAATATAGGTACTATTATTATATTATACTAAACGCTTCATGCAGGTTTTAAATCTAATATTTGTTTTCACGTACTCAAATATGAATACTGTATCAAACTGTTTTTACCCCGATAAAAGTAAATTATATATTTTGTTTTTGAATCTGGCGCCGGGTTTACAAAACATCAGCTACCTATGTATAGTTTATCATTATTATTAATATTTTTACATATACGTAAATCCTGATCTTGAAGTATTTATTCTTTTTACACTTGACGGCTGACATACAATCTACACTAAGAATTAAAAATATATGTGTATACTTGGTTAAAGAAATATTACCTTTGATTTTTTGGAAATCAAATGATGAACAAAAATATTGTTTTGTTTTGAACTTTAAATTTCTTAACTAACCGTCAAAGTCCTAACGTTTATATTTTGATAAATATTTTATATTTATTAGAATCATATTGTGAAAAATATAAATTATAAATACATGAAAGAATAAAAGCTTCTTTATGTTGTACACACATTTTTTTGGCGAATTAAGTGTATTATATTTAATACGTAGGTAATAATAACCTAACCTAATCTATACAATACACATTTTATAAAATTAATATTATTATACAAATTTACAAACGAACAATCACAGTACTCTGCCCGGCGGGAAAATACACCGAGGCCTTACGAAAATTGGTTCTACTCATTCCCATGCGACCCCTGTCTTAGTGGAACTGTCTCAATAAAAGGGTATTACTTAGGGATGGCAGAATTGGCGTGCTTTCATCGAACAGAGAATATACAATATTTTTTTAAAAATTAGAAATAAACAACTTGAAGTAATATATAAATACATAAGATCAAAAATATATTGATTTCACAAAATTATCAAGAGATAATTGTACCTACGTGGAGCTACTTATATGCATACTATATATACTTATATGTACCTACACACAATACACCTATATAGTACATATATTTCATATTTGCATACAAATTAATGATACTATATTATTATAAATATTAAAATATTCATATAAACTATAAACTTATAGTACCTATTATTTTATGAACGTAATAGAATTTAAAAAAGTTAACAATAAAATTAAACAAATAAAACCTTTTTAACTTCTTTCATTTGTGGCCCACATAGACAAAACATATTTAAGCAGAATATATTTTTTTGTTTTTGAATAATCTTAGAGTAAAATTACCCATTTCAAAATCGATAAAGAATATTTTTTTTGAAGGAATGACATATTGATGTGCATAAATATTGTCTCAAAACAACTCTAGCATCATTTAAATTTACAAATTTTTTTTTGGGATACGAAGTCAAATAATAATAATATATTAAACCGACCTGCACTTTTGTAATATGTGTTTTTACTCTAAGGTTACTCAAAAATCATAGAAAATTGATTTTAGGGGAAAACGTTTTCTGTTGCGCGTGGATCTGAGAAAACAAATATTGGGCTAATCTCCTCTTAACCTTAAGTGATTTTAATGTATTGTGTAGTGTTATGTACATGTATAGTTGCAGAAAATATATAGGTGAGTAATAATTGTTATCCTACTTACATTATTATTACACATTTTTTTAATCAACAGTTATAGGTTAAGTATTACATAATAACGAGATAATAATAATAAAAAGTTGCCAAAACGTTACTAACGTAGGTCCTACTTAATATAGAATATTATAATTGCAGTGCTAGAGTATATTTGACTATTGGTATTCGGTATTACAACTTACAAATAGTTTTTTTTTCTATTATTATTGATGAGTTAAAACAAAATTTTATAGATCGGTTGACAAAATATTATTACAAGTGGGTAGGTATAAGATATATTTTATATACATAGCTCATAAGAATTTTTGAATTAACTATTTAAGAACTAGCAAATCGTAATACATTATGCATTTCGTAATTAAATCACTAAAACGAATACAATAATCCATTTCTGAGATAAATAACACTTGATTATAGACTGCAGTTATTATTGTTTATAATTTTTTTTTTTTTATGAAATACGATGGATATTAATAAATACTTTAATAATCAGTACATCGATGAATATTTAAGATTATGCTGTTTTAAGAAAGTTGTACACAATATTATAATAACGTATGGGTATACTCAGTGAGTAATACGTATAATATTATGTATAGGTATCTATAGTTGTTGGTCGTGCACGTTTAATATATTATATTTATTAGTTATAAAACAATACCATACTAACATATTTCATTTTCAAATTGAATATACATTTTGCACATAAGACATTAAATAATACTTAATTGAATTATTGAAGAATATTTTGAAATGGTTTAGGGGTTATAATAGTAAATGATAATTTCAATTCCTGATTTGACGGGAAACGAAACGGTCACGCGATTTACAAATATACACATTACTAATTGTACAAGTGAAGGAAAAATACATACAAATAATAATATAATATACTAGTTGACCTCATAACATTTTTTTTTTTTAATAGTCAACAAATCTAAATGATACTCATAATTACCGTTTGCGATATATGCAAGGAAATGAAGAAAAATGGAAACATAAAATTCGTAAATCCAATAATAAGGAACTTAATATAAATTGTTATATCATCAGAGATCTACCGACTGATCGAGTAATGCAAATATGCGTAGAGGTGAGGAACCTGTTTTTCTTTTCGTTCTGCAGTTTGTCTAGATAATTTTCCCCAAGGTCCCTTGTATAATATATATATATATTCATATTATGAGTGCCTTGTGCCTACATATTATAATAGTTCAAGATAAAACCTGATTTAAGACAGATACTTGGTACTATTTAAATCATTTCAATGCAAGTCAAAAGTTTATAGGCCAAACCAAATCGCTGCCCGGGATGACCTACCTACCTTTCGTAAAGGAAGTATAGTAATAATTAATATAAAAAAATTATCAAATATGCAATAATATAGGTGCCCATAAATAAATCGACAAACCTATAATATATACATACGATTAACTATTGGCTATTATACACCAATAGCAAATTTATTTTAACCTTACGAATAAAATATATCAAATTAAGTAGGTATCTGGGAGAAAAATATCGTTGATATTATTAAATAATAATCAAAAATCAACTTTATATAAATATTAACACATAATAGATAATCAAAACTTGACAAGATTCTGAAAATAGTGTCAAACAAGTTTCTATACTATTTTTGATTTTAAACTTACTCAATGAATGTATGCACAACAATCAAATGCAAAAATAAGCCAACCATTTGGCATTTGCTCATTATTAAAAACCTATGCAAAAACACATGTTTACCTATACGATTATACGAACCCATGTGGTATATTATAAGTTAATAATACATTTCCAACAAGAAACAGTTACACGTAGCATAAAAGTAAAAATTATCTAACTAAAAATGTTAAAATGAATATTTAATTGATTCTTATATACTTTAAGTTTACGAACTATAAAAATTAAATGATTATCTTTGGAATAGAAAATAATAATTTGCCATCATTGAGTTGAAAAAATTAATGTACGTAAGTAATGGCTTTTACGACGAATCTCCGTTAAAAATTGTCAATCAATCATTGTGGCTGTAGCTGTCACGCTGAAAAAAAACTTACGCCAAACCTCGAACAAAATCGAGAAAATAAAAATTATGCTTTATTGTAAAATCTTAACTTGGTTAAAATACAAACAACAATCAATGTTATTGTTTTATACTTCTTTCTGGGATAAATTCTCAATAATTTAATGTGTGAACCTGCAAATACTTCATCATATTATTATAAACATTACTATGTAGTTCCGGTGTACCTCTACGAGTATACCCATAACAATAATATGTTTAATACCCAATAGGAAGGCGTATGCGGAAAACGATTTGGAAATAAAATATAATCTCCCGGCGTTGTTTGCCCTGCCCGAAATAGTGAGAATATATTGAGAACTACGAACACTGGCTACAATTAGGCTCAATGCTCATCAAACGAGATATAGAGGTTATAGTAAATCATAACTAGAGCGCCGGCCGCCGAGAGATAAGAAACTTCGTCGTAGATAATATTACAATCTCATTGACGATGAGTAGTTTTATGGTTTTCATCATATTATTTCTTTAAATAATAATCGTCATTGTTTTGGTCTCAACTCTCAAGTCTTCGTAGCAGGAAAAATAAAAAGTTCAGAAACGTATACATAATATTATTATAACAAAATAATATAATCAAGGGTTTGACGACTATACAATAAACGTCATGCAGTATTGCAGTAAAATAATATTATACTATACAGAGTAGGCTAACTCGTCTATTTTTTCGAGTAGCCGATGAAGAAAAAACCGATAAAACGCCCTGTAGACATCGTACGTTATAAACTTATAACAATAATATAATATCAGTATATCACAACACGTCTGAAACGTCAAAATAATAATAATAATGAAATATTATAATAACGCGTCAACGACACGATACGCGCGCGCGCCACTCACGTGTGAGTGTGTGGCCCACCCGCCGCCACACCATCGACCGCCAAAACACCGGCACGACGCGACGTGGCGGTGGAAGAAATCGCAAACAGGAATTTTTGTTCAAAACCGTATTTTTTCGGAGCTCCCAGACAACGGCGTCATGGAGGAGATATCATACACCGTACACCGGTAGAAACGCGCGGCTATGGACCACAATATACTACTAAATATAATGTAGTATATAATGGATAACACGATACCACGAGGTGGTAAAAACACAATTAATTTAGGTTTTTATTTTTGACAACAGATCATTATTATCATCGTCGTCGTAGACGTTGTGATTGATAGATGAAAAACTCACGTGTACGGCGTCTGTGTGATCGTATATTTCTGCGTCACCCAGGACGCGTGCGTTTCACTGGTGACGTTTTTCGACAGCTCAACAAAACGAGCGATCTCGAAGAAGCGGTGATCGATTGTTCAACTATACAAACAAAAAAAAAACGTCTGACGATGGTTCTTCTCCTCGTTTCGTGGATGGGGTTGTATTGTTTCTCGCGGATTTGAAGACGAACTCGTCATAAACTGTCGTCACCAACACCGTGTGGTACGAAACGTCCGCGTGCCGTCGTACGATGTGTGAAACTGAACGAATTATTCGGCGCACGCTATTGTTAAAATATAGCGTGGTGGACGTCCCGTACTCCCGTGAGCCGTAAGCGGCGGCGGATTGGGCGTTACAAAATAAGAGCTACGGCGACGTTGATGATGATAATGATGATGATGATGATGATAAATATATTTTAATAATCAGAGGTAGTTTTTTTTATCTTCTTCTTATAATTCTACTGCGTTTCCGAATAATTCTATTTCTTCAACAACCGCGACCGCAGTAAGTAGGTACCTAGTTACTGACACCGGCACGATAATGCGATATTATTATTATCATCATCATCATCATCATCATTATCATTTATATTGCGCGTGATGATGATAGTGTTATCATCGTTGTCGGTTATCTATCCCGTCGCGCGCGATAATGTCGCGACGATATTCACGGACGAGGCATCCGTTTTCAGTCTCTCACACTTTCGCGCCGCTCTACTGTTTTTCGCTTCTGTCGCGTTTCTGTCATTCACCACCGGTCGGACGCCGCAACCGCGACCAGCCGGTAGCGAAAAGTCAAAAGTATCGGCATTAGGGCGCGCTAGTGAGCGAAACCAACGGAAAAATATTATAATATCATTACTATTTATTATTGGTAATATTGTATGCGCACACACGCTCGGTGCTTGCTATATTATACTCCGACACTCCGCTGCAACCAGGTTTTAAATAATTAATAATTTTTTATTGACTGACAAAAAAAGAATAGTGCACTCTAAACTGTTAACAATACCTCAACGGCTAAATATAATGAGGAAATATTTCAGCCGTATAAATTTATAATAGGAAGAGGTTAATCATATGTAATGGTTTAACTTCAATTACGCACGGTGCTATACTGCTGTCTACTATAACCAGTGGTGTATTGGTAAATAAATTTATGGGTATACGCACCTAAAAGTAGTCGAATATATACGATATATATTCCTATATATACGATATACCTACCTTAAAAATCATTACACTTAGTATTTAATAATCTTGTATTACTTTATTACAAACACTTACTCTTCGTGTGTATATGTATATGCAGTGGCGTATATACCCCCCTATATACGCCCCCCAGTTCACCCTATATTCACCCCCAACCATAAAATTAATTCATATATACTCAGATACTCCATTGTGTGTAATATGTACCAAGTATCAATGTATTATTTTTTTTTTAAATTGATTCAATTCATATATATATCATAAATAATACAATTTTTTATTATCAAACTTTAAAAAAATTGTACAGTAAAATACTTATATGTTATGTATATAAAACAATAAACAACTATGTTAATAACATATCAAAATTTAAATATTATATAAATCATTTTAAAGAATTAACAATTGTCCATAAACTTCTTTTATAAACATCTGTATCTTCTTCTTTCTTTGTAGATTTTTTTGTTCTGGTATCATCTGCTGATCTATGTTGAACTAACCAACTTTTAACATAGGACTCAGGGCTCCATAACTTAAGTGGGGGTCCATTTATATTTATCAACATCAAATTTGAAATATTAGTTATGCTTAATGTAGACCTAAGATCTGTGCAAATTAAATTTAAAACACTGAAACCACGTTCGCATTCAGCAGTTGAGCAAGGAAAAGTTTTAATACAGTTATTCAACTCTGGAAATACATCTTGAGGGTATTTATCTTCATCAATGTATACTCTCAATCCGCTTATTGCATTATTCTTGTTTAACATGAAACGTTTGCACAAACGTTTGACTTCTTCTTCACCATACCTTATGTCTATATCAACTGGCCAAGTACTTTTATCAAGAACTGTGATGTCTTTCATTAAACTTAAGTCATTAGTATCTTCTAATAATCTACTTTTTAGATTATTACAGATACTAGTTATGAACTGATTTTTTTTAATTGGTACAATTTTTGAATAATTTATTAGTTTTACATTTTTGAAAATCATATCATTATTTGCCACTTCAACTTCTTTCATATGATCTCCTATATTATCTTTAAAAGATTCTAAAATTCTAATTGATCTTTTAATATTTAAATTTGCTTCCATAAGAGTTATTTTTTGTTTTTGAAGATTCAAAGATAAATTAGAAAGTTCTAAAAGCACGTCACACATTAAAGATAAATCATACAAAAATTCAGGTGAACACAATTTCTTATATAAACCCAAATATTTACTTCTTGTCTTAGAATCTTTAGTTTTATCTATAGAAGAGTTATAAAAATGCTTACTTAGAGCAGGAAATGTCTTCCATACTGCATTGACAGCTCTCCAGCTGCTTGCTACCCATCTAGTATCAAGAACTCTTCCAACTTTTACAAATATAATATTCAATTCATTACAGACATCTTTAATTTCATTAGTGTTTTTTGGCGAATTATTATACAGAACATAAAAAGAGTCGATAAATGATTTAAAATGATTAATAGAGTTTAAATCTTTCATTGTATCATTAACAGCAAGTTCCAGCCTATGGTTTAAACAATGCCAGCTAAATATTAATGGATATATATCTTTTAATCTCTTTGCAACTCCTGCCTTTTTTCCTAAAAGGACACTTGCTCCGTCACTGACAAAAGATATCCAATTATTTATTAAATATTCATTATTAAATCCAGATTCATGTAAACAATCAATAAGCTGGGTAACTATATTTTCTGCTGTTTGATGTTTAAGTTCAACAAGGGCTAAAAATATAAAAATAGGATCTTCAGAAGATATAGATGCTTTAATATATACAACCATAGTAGATTTTGTACTCAATGTGGTTGATTCATCAATCAAAACTGATAATTTTGAATTAGACTTAACAATGTTGCACACTATTTTTTTTTTCATTTCAATTGCTATGTGAGATATAATAGAAGTAGATGAAAATCTTGAATGAAGCGTATTCCCAATATCAATACCATTAAGTGCTTGCAACTCCAAAAGTTGAAAATGATCATTGTAAGGTCTATTATTTTTTGCTATATAGTAAGCTGTTTTAAAGACTGATAAATTCTGAACAGAAAGTCTAGTTTTTTTATTATTACTAGTTCCCCCACTAATAAGACTAAGAGACCACTCTGGAGATATTTCAAAAGCAGAATTATTAGAATTGTGTATATTACTAAACTTTTGGCAATTGGAGCAGCCAATTTTACCATTGTGACAATTCATCCAAGCATATTTTTCTTTTTTTGATTGCCACTGCTCAAAGGTCCAATCCTGTGGCCACTGAGTTACCTGAAATTATTTAGAGTTCTATAAAGAGAGTTCTATATAGAGTTTTCTTATAGTTCTAAGAAAAAAAATATATATTGTTAAATATTTTACCAAATCTTCATTAATGGTTTTAGTAGCAGAATCTAATGTATAGACAACATCATTATTGACTGTAACTTCCTGTAAATATAATTAAATAGTTTCATATTTGATATTATAAACTTAAAATATTACTAATTATTAGTAATTAGTAACATTGCTAGAATAACTATCACTGACCAATAAAATAAACAACAATTAATAAATTTAAACTAATTTTACACACAGAAATAAAGAACTTATATTAGGTACTGTTTAAACAAAAATCTTAAAAGGCAGTTTTAATGTAATTCTTGTCAGTTATGTAAATTAATAAATTAATTATAATAGGTTACATTAACAATTTAATAACTTACTTTTTTACTTTCTGACGGATTATTAGTTATTGCAACTTCATCATCAGTTGGTGTTGGTTTATGTTTTTTCGTCGACGGCACAGAAAAATAATTAGTGATTTTTTGTGAAGTAGCGGTACGTTTATTATCCATTATCGATCATATAATATTATAATATATTTATATATAAAATATTTTACAAAATTAATAGAATTAATATAATAAGAAACTAATAGTTCGATTTTATAATTTGGTTATTGGATGACAAGTAATAACACAATAAATCAACAATAATTATTTTATTATTATTCCAATTTGTCATTATCATTTAGTTTGAAATTACGTATGTTTATTGTTTTATATTATCAATAATCGTACACGATTTTTTGACTATGGATCTATTTTTAACTATTAGATTAACCATACACGGCACACCGCGACCGATTCAGTGTAGGTAATAGGTATACACGATAAAGCAGTGGTTTACAATATATTTTTGAAACTTAGTAGGTACACAGTTTGGGAACCGCTGTACATTGATTGTATATACGCTCGGCAGTTTCCGATCGTCTTCGCAAGAACTTGTAGTAGGGTAAAATTTAATTATTATTTTTAAGTTTTTACTTTTGTTTGGTGATAATATGACTAAATTGTCTGATGATAAATTAGAAGCGTGCGTATACCCATAAATGACTAATTTTCTTAAAGGTATACGCATAAATCCAAAAATAGGGATCCGGGTATACGACGTATACCCGCGTATACCCTCCAATACACCACTGACTATAACAGTTCAGTAAATATCTTTAATATACAAATTAAATAAGTAAAAAATTCGAATTTCATCTGATACACAATTTATAGGGAAAAGGCTAGTTTTTATTCTAAAAAAATAAATAGATTTCTCCGCCAAACACTCCTTAAATGTAGACAAAAGTTCGAAAAATAAGAACTTAAGAATTGCCTAGTTAAAGGAAAAATGAGAATGCCTGGTGAATCACTTTGCAGTTTAGTATTGTTATTGTAAATATATAATAAATTGTGAATATAATTTTATTATATTATCATACTCATTACTCGGTAGTAAAAATTTTACTACATCAAGCTTAAACTTGAATTTAAGGAATTATGTTTGTTTGTCTTTGTGTGGTAACCTATACAACAGTACAACACAGTTGCATCACAATTAACATTTCATAATATTGTTTTCGGTCTTCACCAATAGTAATATGATAGGTTTCATGAAAACATTATTGTTTAGTATAAATGTATAAGTAGGTACCTAATAGTCAATAGGTGTACTCAGTGAATCAGAAACGCAAACGGACATTGCAAAATCGGTAAATATAAACGATTACCTGCTGCAAAGATTATATAGTTATTATCAACTGTCGATTATATAGTATTTTTTTCCAACCCCATTATGGCTAAAGCCTATGTAGTAGTATAACACGACCTTATATAATTACTGCAGTTTGTACTGAATAATTGTGTGGTTATATATTATAATGCTTAAGTGCTATTTCAGAAATTCCTCTTTTATGTTAGTTTGTTAGTTAATCCATAGTCGAAAAATGAACATGTAGGTTCTTAGAATATTTTAAGCAATCGAACATTTTTATTTTTTTAACTGAGGCTTAACTTCAATCTAATTTAAGACCTTATTTTGAGCAATTTAATAAAGTCTTTTGTGCCACAACCATTGACAACCTGCAACAGCACGTTTTGGCATAATTTATAGATGGACAGTTTTGGATTCTTTTTCAAGTCAAAATGTTGCACTGGTTTAATATAAAATACTAAATTTTAAACAATTATTTATGTAAATAAAAGTTTTAAATATATATTTCTATATGGCAGTAATACGTTTTGAATCAAAAATTGAAGAAATACAATATATGTTCCTAAGATGTATCTGAAAAATACAACAAATGCAATTTTAATTAGGGCATATTTTTTACCAATATACGCTATACTCAGTTTCAGTGTAATCGATTCACGATTCGGTATTGGATGTCTAATTCAATATTATTATTGATTACAGGTCAGGGGCAGCGATTTATCAACCTCAAAGCGTTAAATAATATTAGGTGTTACTTCCTGCAATCTGATTACTGTTACGGTTTCTGTAACAGTCGTTTGCTACAAATTAACTCCCAAATAAAGCCATGGAAAATCCAAAACAGTCTACGAACTTGTCAAACTTCTCTACAGAAAATTCTATATCCAACCAACCTCTAATGGATATCAATATTAATGCACTAATTATATCAACGTCCTCCAAAACCATCGCTAGACCAATACTAACAAATAGCAATTTAAGCCTCGAGGTGATATTATTATATAGATTGTTTACTCACCAATTTAAATATAATATGTAATCATACAATGCCATACATTGTATAGATTCTGCAGAGCAGAGCGACGAATGAATTGATTTAACGATATCGTCATCATCGTTTGAAACAGTAAAACTGGAGGGAACTTCAATATTTTTTCAGGTAGTAAAATTAATGTAATCCGAACTTTGGGGGTTAAAAAATTAAAAATCCTCAGTACATTTCTTAATATTTGAAAAAAAAACCATAAACCATTGTAAAATCAATACATTTATCGCTCAAACTATAATACGAGTACTATAGCTATTTTAATAACTAAGTATTAATTTACTATTAATACTTACTACCCAATAAATGTTTTCATTCAAAATTAATTCAACCTATTTCTAATGGTATAATAAATTACTATAATATAGCAATATAAAAATATCATTAAATAATATGCCAGTTGTATGAAAAATGTATTAACTTAACGGTCCAATAAAATTTAAAGGACCAATTATGGGTTACTAAATCATATTTAAAGGACCATTAGCTCACTATTGATTCGTTAAATGTTTAGTGATTTTTCATGCAACTATTAGGCATAAGTGACATAATATATGTGTACAGACCGTCTTCACTAAGAATTGTTTTTTTTTTATATGCAACGATTAATAACTAAATTAAAATTATTGAAGACATACATTACATGCAGTGACCTACTCAATGACGAGGTACACTCGACACCTACTGCAGGCTACAGTAGAGCAAAGTGGTTACTTACTTAATACTTTCTCCCTTTGTGATATTGCATTTATATATATTGTAATAATACCTATGTTTACAGATCGTTCAACTATCTATAATATTATGTACAAAAAAGTTAGGTTTCAAACTATTTTATAACTCGTATCATGCGTTCAAAATTATATACAACAGATAAAACCAGTTATGAAATGAAGAGATAGCCAATAGTTAATGCTATAGGGTTTGGATGTTGTAAGAGTACTATATTGCTCTATATTATTCTCTCGACCAAGCTGGAAGAATCCGAGCTATACAATGATGGAAAGTTTAAAAATTGAAAATGTATAATGCATGTTTTGCATATTTTGTCAATTAAAGGGAAAAAGTGCGGATTTCTTGATTTTCACACGTATGCGCGTATTTTTATTTTGTATTTTATTTTATAAATTTAACGGACGGAATGCCCTTTGATATTATTATGGATAATATTTCAAATTTTCTAAAAAAAAATTTTTCTTAACCTGTGTGTTTTAATTAATATAGAATTTGAAACTCAATATTATTCAACGTTTATTTTTATTATTGCAGTTGACTATTAATATTTTAGTAAATAATTAAATTAATTTAGGCACCTATACCTATATCATCAAAATTGTATTTATTTCGTATTATTTTAACTACACAAATACTAAAGATAAATTTTTTAAACTATTTTTTCAGTTCAATAAAATTTCAAATGCCAACCAGTTTATATTCTATATAAGTATTATAAATTTATTTTTCCATATATTACATTAATTTTGTTTTTGTCCATATTGGTAACAACCTTAGATTTTTTTGGGGGCAATTTTGAATAATTTTGATGCATATTTATTACATTTTTTTAAAATTTGTTCTTGCTTATTTCGCATTTTTAATTCCTTTTACTTCCGAGCCCTAGTATTTACTTATTTGTAAACCAGTTTGAATAACTGAATAATTATTTGGCAAGAACACATATTCTTCTTTTTAGGAAAATAGCAATTGCCTATTGCTAATTACTTGTCCTATATTATTAATAATTAATAAACAACAATAACTTTTTACTGTAATTATAATAGGTACCTACTGTTTATCGTTGAAGTTTGATAATATTTCAAAGTCATTGTGTTAACATCTAATATTATTTTAACCTGTGAGAGCAAAAAACGTATAAATAGTATAGATATGAAACGGTTTGAGGTGATTTAAATGTCATAGTTAATAAAAGCTTTTAACACTTAATAATATTATCCACAGAAATTATAGTCAAAGGTTAATTAATAATTTATTTATTTATTCCTTTAGTGAAAAATATAATATGATCACGGGATCCAATGTGCGCGATTATTATTTTAGAGATAACATTGCTGATTGATGAAAAATGAATTTTTGTAATTATGACTTGTTTACACAATGTAGATACCTACCTAATCATTTTTTTTAACAATGTTTTTATTTGTTTATACATATATAGCTTAATCAAATGTAAAACACTATTTTCAACGGGTCTATTTGTCATTGTAGTCACCTAGAGTACTTATTACTTATATTACACCTACTTTGTTATTCGTTCTATACCCAAGTAGGTATAAATTATTTGGACCACATATTTGAATATTTTATTACATTTAGTTACCACTTGCTTTCATAAGCTATAAGTTTAAATTGAATTATAATACAATTAGATAAGACTCAAAGGCTTATTGTAGATTGGTGTATGTTGAGAGTGATGTATTATAATAATACTAATGTAAAATATGTATGGTTATGTATGGTTAAATATAAAGGTACTTCACACTTGGAAATATTGGAGTACCTACCTATAATATTATTTTGCATATCCAATATCATTAATATGAAAGTGATAATCTGGATTAAATTAAAATAAAACGAAAGTGCAATGTCGTGTTTCTATTAAAATGGAAAATATTCTAAATACGCTGGCGCTTTAAATGATCAATTGAATAATACTTAATTAATTTACCAATTATAAAACTATTAATAATTTTTCCTGAAAACAACCTAAACCCCGTGCAAGTCAAAAAAAAATATTGTTAACCTAATCTTGGAACCAAAGATGCATTTTTTATGTGCTATATAAAACTAAGGAGAACTTAATCAATAATGCATAATAGTTAAAGAACAAGTAAACAATTGTTATAAATATATGATGATAGTCGTCTATCATAATTTTAATGATATTTATTTTATAACCTATGGTTATTTTTTTTATAAGTATATGAAAATTATATTTAATATTAAGTATATTGTATATACCTAATATGGTAGCTTATATATTAATTATATTTTGATTAAAGAAGTTTTTAAGCTATAAATATCTTAAAATTAAAATTATAATTGTGTATTACTGTTTCTAAAGTTTAAGTTATACTGAATATTTCATTCAAAAAAATTATTTATTATTTTTATACTGTAATTTATATATAATTAGGTATTTCATATTCATTACATTTTTTTATGTGAATTTTTTATGACAAGTTAGTCAACTATTAGTATACAAACAAAAAAAAATATATAATATAATATCAATAAAAATAAACTCATATTAATTAAAAATATAATTATATTAGTTTAAACATACTACTTAGTATACCTAATTAAATTATTAAAATTAAAACTAAAATGTCATTCCATTCTACCAATTTGTGATAAATATGTATGTACATATAAATATTTAATGTTTAAACAGGTAGCAGCTATCCCATATTCCAATGGTCTAAGAAGTGATCATTTAACGACACATAAAACAGTGCACGGTTGGATGGATGGTTGCATATTGGGTGATAAGTAATTATTTGTTGTACAATGACTCAATATATATTCTAACAAAATTATAAGAAAAAAAACAACAGAAAAGTCGCTGTTTTGTATAGTAGTTGAGCACGTCACTATGAAAAACGTTACATATTTTAATCTAAAATAATTTAATATAATCTTTAAAATAATACCGACGTACCATAAAATAGTGTGTATAGTTAGTGGAATAAATTGTTCAAAATGAATCTAAATAATTTGAAAATAGCATTATGTAAAATTTTAGAGTAAATACTCAATAATAATAAACGTTATGATAAATAGTTTTAAATATTTACGAATAAAAATGTATGTATTACAAGAAAAAAATTTTAATTTTAATTTTTTGTTAAACTATTCAATTTCGACAAAATTTGAACTTGAAATATGTATAAAAAATAATCATGCATTCTTAAATGTTGATGATTTCTGGTTCCTGGTTACAGAAGTCAGAATTTGTATATATGTGTATAATTAAAACACTAAAATAATATCCATCTCTGTAGAAGTCAGTGAAAAATATGAATATAGGTATAGTATTGTTAATAGATATGTTATATATTAAAATAGTGTGAAAATAGTTTAGATCTCATGTTGTGAAGTAACATGCAAAAGAAGGTATAATATTATAAGTTTCCTCGGTTTAACCGGAATTTCTAACTCGTCAACTGTTCGATTTTGCGATTTATGTTCTTGATGTCGACGTAGAAATATCTAAGAATATAAATTGTATAGTATGTATCCGTTTGGTTATCTTTCGGACGAGAGCGCAATTAGAATAAAAAAATCATATGATCATAAAATATAGGTAAGTATAATACTAAAGCACGAAGAGTTGAATTTTGATATTATTTATTTTAAACGAATTCGTTGCGTATAACAAAAAAAAATCTATTATTTTGTCATCATTTAACTTGTATTTGTATATGGGTAAATCGTACATGATCAAATAACAAAACAAAATAATAGTGTAATAATCAACTCAATCGTCTTTATAACTTTTTTTACCTTACGCTATAATAGTAGCGATACTTTGAATATAATATTGTTAGCAGTAAATATTGCAGATACCAGTGCTAATTGGTAATTTATAATTTACTATAGGATTAAATACCGATATACGCACCCCACTAATTGCGCTAGTGCTTTTGGAAATAAATAAATAACATTGCATTTACAATTACCGCAAACGAAGATCGTTTTACAATAAGTCAATAACACATGTATATACCTATATGCAGTAAGACCTGACCTCATTGACATTGAGAAATAATAATATTGTGTCCGTCTCCTATACCTTTAATCTAAAGGTAAATAGGTTTGATATCTAACGCTGCTATACGCTTACGATGTTCGTTACATATTCGTAAAGATCGTTTTGTTGAAAACTTGCAAAAGAGCGTAGCCTAAACATTTAAGACCAAACCATCATATTCTTATGCATTTCTTCATTCAAACCTAATGTACTGCTTAATGTTTGATTGCATTTATATTGTATATTTATTATTATATGATTACCATACACTGTAGGCCAGTTGTAGAGCTGTGCATTTGTAGACAAATGGGTATTTTTTAGTTTATTGTACAACTTAGGTTTCTTAACGTAGAGTTTGATTATGTAACAACAAGTTAAAACTGTGCAACTTTCATTTGATATATTTGGCAATTTCGATTTCAAGTGCATTTTTTTTTTAATTCTGTGATACACATTTTTGTTTTGTCATCACTTTTTTGAGTAATGGAAATGGTTTGGTTTTCAACTTTATTATATTAATGCGAATATGTAATCATAACAATTATGACGTGTAGTATTTAGATATATTTTCACAATTCGGTTTTAGAGAAGATGTATTTATCAATTTACATAAAACTATTAAAACTAAAATAGTGACATAGTCACATAGATATAATGTTTAATAATTTGTATTTAAAAATATAAAGGCAAGGACATTAGAATCGAAGACAATATTTTTGTTTTATGACTCTGGTTAGAGTTAAAAAATTTTTTGGCCATCGCCCACTGACCTGCTTGAATGCCTGTGAAAAGCTGTAAACATTGTCAGAGAGATAATTTGGCCGTGAATCAGTCATGAAATCGAGTAGGTTTTCTTTTTGTTTTATATATCTGTGGTTATAATTCAAAAAATATTAATTGTAGAACATCGAAGTATTCTATTGTAACTTAAATTATTATCGTAATATTTGGACTAATTAAAAAATAATGAAGCTATTTAAAAAGACATTTAAAATTTTTGAAATTTGTTTTTAAAATGTTTAAACCCAGTTAAAAAGCTTGAAAAATTAATACGAGATTCCGCATATGTTTTTCTTATAGCTATGTAAAAATATTCAAAATAAATGGGCACGATTTTTTTTTTTATAATCATTTGAAGTTCAAATTTTGACAATCAAGAACATTTTCAAATTATGCTTAGTTAAAAATGTATAACAATAAGTATAAGGCTTGAAAATCGAATGCAAGATTTTTTCATACGTAGTTCTTACTAAAACCTAAAATTCAAAAAAATATAGGTAAATTATAATCACAATTTTTTATTAATAACATTTGAAGTTCAAATTAGAACGAAATTATAGATATTCAAATAAAAAATGTATTATTTTGTTGCTATTCAAAAGTATAATTCGTAGACAATAGAAATATTTGAGCACATTATTTAAGTCTCTGAGTCCCTTTTCCTTTTTCGTATTACATGTAATGATAATATATATATCATTGAATTCAAATTTAACACATACATTACAATAACTTAATTAAGTCTGTCTACATATTATCGTTTCGAGAATGGGTCCCTTTACTCAATGTCAAAGTATACGCACTCAATACTTACTAAACAGCATATGGTTACCCACTTTCCAACCTTTTTTTTAATTGAATTTTGAACAAAAATTTTAGGGATTTGAAAAGTATTTTTAAAATTAGTATGATCATTACATTTGCAGCCTTAATGATTACACTTAAGTTAATTATATATAATTTATTAATATTAAGTATTCATAAGTTAATAATATTTAGTGATATTATTTCACTCGAATAGCTCGACCAATATTATGTAATTATTCCGAATTTCCGATATCCGTTGAACCAATTTGACTCAATGTCAGAATGAATACACTTATTATTCAAGAGTTTAGAGATCTGAATGCAACTAAAATTAAACCCAAAATGTACAATGAACAAAAATTGTAACTCTTTCAAACAGCTAGACGCCAAGATTAATTTACTTAATATGTTTTCTAAATCCAAAAACTAGTTTATTGAAAAATTAATAATATTATTGTGACGAGACGTCTTAATATGTGTCTTAATAACACTACATAAATCATTGACAAACAACGCGATCCGTAGATGTTGAAGGAAACTGCTGTGACCTCGCGAGAATAAATTATTTTAAACTCGACACACATTATTACTTAATATTGTCATCAATGTAAACACGCTGCAGGTATCTGGTTCATACAATAAACATAACATTAAAAAAAAAAAATCGAACGAGTACTGAATTAAAATATACTCACGATTATAATATAATTATATGTTTACACTGGTGAAAATAACCTTCGTCTAGTTGATGGTTAACTTTTCGAGTTCATTGCTAATGACGAAAATAATCCGTCTAGGGTGCATTTTAATTCTAAAATAAGGCCCATTTCATAACCACGCGTATATGGTACCTACCCCGTGTTAGGTATAGGTACACAAGAAAATAAGTGCGCTTTTGGATTTACATTATTTAAATTTATACGCGTGTTATAAACGCGTTTATAAACGTGTTGCTTAACACATTGCAAACTTGTTAACACATGTTGAACAATATTATTATTATTTAGTTTTCTTCGAGAAGACAATGTCATAAATTCATAATTGACCCCCCTCAGAGAGTTCATCTGAGGGTCAAATTATAAGTTACATGATAGAAAAACAAAAACTTAAACTGAAATTGTATTTTGAAGTTTTTACTTCCCAAATTTGGTTTAAATCACTAAATGTAGATACAAAAAGTGAAATTTAGCTAAAACATTAACTGTTTAAAAGAGTTTAAAAAAAATCATTATAATAACTTAACTTCTTAGTTAATTTTTTATTCGACTTAATGACTTAACTACCTAGTTGAATTATTCGTTCTAATAACTTTTTCACTAAAATCGAAAATTCATAAGTAAAAATCAAGTTTATACATCTCTATGACTGTAGCTAATAATAGACTAATTCATTTTTTTTTTTGTTCAATCGCCCATCCACGCTGTACCTATACAATTATTTTAAGGAAAAAAAACTTTAAATAATCCTTGATTTAATAATTGACTTAACTCTGTAATCTATTAATCTATATGTGTGTTACAATACAAACCTGGCGTGTGACCTTTAATTATCCAAGTGTATACTAATGCTAATTACTACAGCTACGTCGCAATAAAAAGGAATAGTAAGATCAACTCTTAACCAAATCTTGTTATTTTTTTTTTCAAATGAAAGTTGTACGATAATCGCTGTGTGACCTAAAAGTGGTAAAAAAAATAGAATTTAACCGAGTTAAGTGCATATGTTTTCTTCTAGATTAACTTTTAACTTTTTGAGGTAATTGTATTGTTTATCAACTTAATGTTCTTAACGATGACTTAACTTAAATAACTAGAGTTAATTATTTTTCTTGCTCACTTTAGGCTACAGTACAGATCATAAAAATTGAAAATGTGAACAAACAATGTTTGAATAAGATTTGGACAATTCGTTAATAAATCTATGGTTATAACAATAATAATAAATTTGATTCATGTATGAATACTTGAATTGGACACAGCTGTATAGTGTTAATTACGAACAATTATTACGTACCTAACAACGCATAACAAATGGACATTTATTTAACATAAAAACCGTTGCAAGACGGCACTTGACATTGGGATTTTGTATTGAACGTTTTACACATAAACACAATAACACACCGCCTTGTATACTATTATCGTTTGTTGTATCACAATAAACCGAAAAAATCAATGTATGTTTATTTGGAACAACTCTGTTCCTGTTAAGTTGTATAAGATAATTATTTTTAATTGCTTTATTGTAAAATATCTGTTTCATAACAATATTTCTAACTATCAAACAAAATAAATTTGTAAATCATAATTAATAATTTATTAAACTTATGTTTGTCGTAGCAGTGTGTATATAATACACATATTATGACTTATTCATGTCTCAATGAAATTGGGTCTGAAATAGTTAAGAGTGAATAAAAAAAAAATGTTTATGTGAAATGGCATTTAAAAATCCGATTTGTAAGCTAGTATATGTGGATATTTGTAAATATTTTTTCATTTTAAAACATATGATTTGTTGTGAAAATTATAGTCTAGACTCTATGGTTTATCATAATAATATATTATAATTTATATTACGTTTCACTTAAACGGCGGCGGTGCAAGCTGAACCCAACGCAAAACTTACGCGGTGCAGGGTACAAGTTTCAATTTGAAAATAAACCACATGATGCATTAAATTATTGCAATACGACAACACAAAATCTATTGCACGTGTTTTGTATATATTAGGTATATAGATGCATAATCGTCATAACCAGATTTTCATGTGTTATTTTTTTTTAAATAAAAATCCATATAGGTACACGTTTGACCTTCAAAACGTTTCATACAAAACAATATTTTTACGTATTTATTACGCTGCAGTCATTATCGTCAGATACAGGTCGGTTAATAATACGTATAGCAGGTATATTGATTATTAAACTCGTCATAATATAATATTCAATATAATGGTTTGTAATGTTTAGTTCTAAGAGTGACGATATTATATTATGCGATGCTAAAATATTGCCGGTTAATAAATTTATTGTAATTTTCGAACGAAAAATGAAACTATTGTAAATTATAGTACGATAAACTACTGTAACTTCGTAGTTCGTAGGAAACATAGGCTTATGCGTACGACATACTGAGCAGTGAACAAATTGTAACTGAAAAAATGTATAGTGATCGATGTTCAATTACAGACAATTCTCAGAGGTTAAATGTTTAATAATTGTTAACGCTCAGAGCTTAAAACGAAACCTCAACATACAAATTATTTTTGACTCAGAACTTATACAACAGTTTCTTATAATTTTAAACTATACCTACATCTTATATTATATAATGTCATATACTCATAGTATACACTGCACCTATGTCTGTGTGGTCTTTGTGCATCGTGTGTTCATGTAAGATACATGAAAACTTGTTTGAATATTTTAGGAGTAGGTAGGTATTATTTGTGCAGGAAGTGTTCAACCAACACCACTAAACAGTGACGCAGATTATTAAATCATTATACGTATTGTGGATATACATTACTCTGTATGACGTACACTGTCGGCGGCGGAAGGCATCGAGCAATTAAAGAGCCATAACATTATATTAGGAACAGCAGCTGCAGATATCGTAGGCTTAATTAGCAATTATTATCGTAAGTCCAAAACGGTACATTTACACGGGAGGAAAAAACGTTTCGACCATAATGGTCGGCCTCATTCTCTAATTCACAAAGGTCCATAATTTATTAAAATAATAATAACGTGAAGATGCGACATTTTCTATAGGTCTTAAAACCATACATCGGAGATACGACGATTATTTAGCTATATGATATCGTATAACGTTCTCCGTTTTCTGCGAATTCTCCAGGAAACATAGGTATTATAGACTACATAATACATATTGCAGACTACTGCTAGCGGTGGACCAACATATTTTGAAGCACCTAAGTCTGTGCCATTTTATATAACACTTCGTTAGGTTAGGTTAGGTCTGTGCCATCACACCTAAGTCTGTGCCATTTTATATAACACTTCGTCATCTAAACCTTAAATATATGCTTTATAGGTTATATCCAATAAGCAACGTATTCGAAATTCAATTTTTATAACATATTTGAATTCTCAGAAAAAATATTCTGCTTTGGAATATGAAATTATAATGTACGATGTCATTCAAAAAATTATAAAGTTAAATATGTACGGCTATAAAAGAAATGGTAAAAAATAATAGCCGAGTATAGGCAACCGATCTCCTACGATTGATTATGATGTACCTGCAAGGACGTCGAATTTAATAGCTATGTAGTGTGAAGTGTAATGATTAAAAAACGTGTTAAATCGCTTTATGTTGGTAAATATCGTTGTTAAATTGATGAATCTGTAAATAACAAAACAAAAATAGTAAACATTTTTTCAGTTGCACGGAAAAACGATGAACCGTGGTTATGTTTAAGCGGGAATTTGTCTAAGAAACCGTTTTTTTTTTAGAGGTTGCTATATTATGGTAACTTGATTATATTATTATGCGCAAGTTGATAGAGGCAACCTAGATAATGCAAAGTGAAATTGTTTTATTTTGCATCGGTTTCTAGGGGCAACCTAGCTATAGGTGGATACTATAAGTCTATAACGAACAATTTAAGACGCCAAATCGGTCATATAATCGGTTACTATTGGCACACATTGGTTATATAACGAAAAATAGGTCAGAAAAAAACCACAATGTACCCAGCCTAAAAAAATAATACCTTTGTACAAATTTAGTATTTTCTTTGCGAATTTCTTTGCGAATTTCTTATTTTTATTCAGTTCTCTTATTTTTATACATTCATGAATTAGTTTCTATCATTAAGTCTAGTACATGTTAAAAGAAAAATATAATATTAGGATGTGATTTAATGTTTTTCGTTGTGAGTTTGGATTGAAATGATTCTCAACTATTAGTTGTCCGTTCCGATAATGTATTTTATGATGATGCCCTGCATATTTCGGGATTAAATTTAGATGTTTCATCAATTCAAATGGTCACACACATATTACATAATCACAGAATGTGTTTAGCCTCTGTCCGTCATCAATTTTTAGTAAAAGCGTAAAATAACATATTAATATAATATTATAAAAGAGTTCGAGACGATGGTCAGTGCAATCGATAAGTTTCTTACAGGTAAAATGGTAATTTCGGCGGAATCGACATACGCCCGTCGTGTGAAGTGAACAGTAATTAATTAATTAAATATGAATAATATAACTAGAATCAATTGTACAGCAATAATATTGTGTTAGGTATATAATACAATAATATGTAGTGATGCCACAAGATAAAAAAGTTCTATAATATAAGGCACTGTATTCAATTTAATTTATGTACTAGAAAAATATATTTTTATTAAATTGCGTATTTTTATAAAAAAAAATGATTACATTTAAATGTTTGATTATCATTATCAACTTATTTAAGTTGAAAAAAAAACTATAAAATGACCTATTATTATAATATTTATGTAGGTATTTCTGTTGAGCTTATATTATATAAATTACAATATAAGATTAAACACTTGAAAGTCAATATTTGACCGTTGGGTTATATTTAGAAACTACGGTTCTGAAGGCGCTGCTCAAGAAAGAATAATAATGAAAATTATTTTAATGTAATTAATTTTTTCATTATTCCTTAATATCGATGTAATCCTATGTTTTTTTATCACTATTATTATTTTAATATTTTCAGTATTTAAGATCGAAGTATAATTTCATCATGTAATAGATTTAAAATATTTGTTACACATTATACGTGCTATTGTATTTTATTTGTATAACCTCGTAAACTTGTTATTTATAATGAAAAAAATAATGTTAAAACGCATAATATAACTATGCTTCGTAGAAAAGACACGACTATTAAATACAAACATGACAAAAAATGTTGAAATTATTTGATTAATTACTCGTTTATTTGATTAAATATGCGATTTATGATTTGTTCACTTTGCCGATTGAAAAATCGCTAAATTTTAAGTTTTATTATAAATATTTATGTTATAAGAATATAATTTATAAAAGGTATGCGATGCGAATTGTGCCATAATAATTATTATATTACTTCGTCAAACATAAATTGTAGTTCACAGTTGCCGTAATAATTAGCGATTTAGCAAAATTTACAGGCGTTCTGTGATAGCGCTCTAAGACATTTAAGGATCTAAATTTATTTTCGTGTCTCGATAAATATCAGCAACGACCTAAGATTTGAAGGTTATTTATTATGTTAACGAACCATTTATCACTCGTTCGCATTCGATCAATCTAATTAGTGTATAAGTACATATATTATTATTTATAACACTGTATCAAATTAATTTAGCAAAATGTGTTTTTCAACTTGTTTATAAAAATAAAGCCAAATGATTTTAATTAAAATCGAAATTAGTCAATTGTCAATTACGTTTTTACATTTGTATGAATTAATTAGGTGCAGTCATATAATAAAAAGGTAACATTTACTTACGTAATTATGCATGAGTGTAACATACTCATATAAAACCGCCGTTTATTAAGTAAAACAATAAATTAATCAAAAACACAAAATAGTGGATACATTAAGACTTTTGAGAAATCTATACATAAAAGACTCAAGTCGGCGGTCGCAAATAACACCTACAGGGTGATTTACCCGGCATCCTAACGACATTTTTTTCTTGCACTATTGCATTTTTTTAAATGTTGACTTTTGAATTTTCAAATAGGTTCTTGGATTTATTTCATTAAATTAAAGAAGTGTTTTTTCTCTTGAGGTCAGGACTGGTCTTAAGAAAATTAGCGTCCCAAGCAAGAAAAATTAATGAGCTCTCGCTAGTTTAGATTAAGTAAAAGACAAATCGTTTTAATTCATTTGTACTCTAAAGACGCTCATAATACATCCATACTCTGGACGGTCCTCGCCCCTAAATACCAACCCTGCCTGTGGTGATTATATTACAATAAACTTATTTTATCAAATTAAAAACACCTTTTTTTACTGTAAATTGTTAAGAAGATGGTTTTTTTCTAAAATATTATATCTAAATTGAAATTCGAATGAGTATAGTTGTTGAGGTATTAAACATTTTCCATCGCTAATCCGTACTTCCTATATATTTTCTATACTTGTACGTCTTTTTCATCATTGATTAAAATTAGCTGTCCTAGCTAAATAAAAATGATTGTATATCTCAGGTACATCTTCAGATTTTTTATTTCGAAAAGCCTGGAAAGTATAATTTAAAAAAATGTGTATGATATGACAGTTAGGATATACAAGCAGTACATCGAGTGTTTTATTATGTTTGCATTTAAGGTTTTTCAACATAGCTTTTCTGCCGAAAAAAAAACAATTTTTTGGGGCTGTGGAAATTAACTTGAACATCGAACCTTTTAAAAAAAATTGTAAGCTTATATTTTTTTAATTTGTAAACTGTTTTAAAAAAACATATTATATTTATTTATTTTCATATTGAAGGGCTAGCATTTATTAGTTACCAAAGACGCGAAATAGACTTAAGTTGCAGACATTTAATTTGCAGAAATATAAATTAATGATAAGATACAAAATATTATTAGAAGGAAAAGAGGTCCAAATTGGTTAATTTCATCAATCTACGGATTAGTTTATTTTACCATAATTTATAGGTTTGTATAAGGAAAAACGAGAATGCTTGGTGAATCGGCGTGTATACGCGAGTACCTATTCTGTAGAATGTAGATACGAATATATATGGTCTGGAACAATAATATTCTTTCAGCAGATAACACAAATTTATTATAACGTTGTATTTCCAGTAAACACACGTTATTCGGCACAATACGCGGTTGTCACTGCGATACCACGTAATTCAATTTACTTTCGAAAATTAGATAATCGAGAATTAGATGATAGTTTTTTCTAAGACATTATTAATTATGTGCAGTGATTCCATTTCACTGTTTTTCCCTCTGACATTAAACGTTTTGTGATACCGCGTACTACTCTTTGATATAGATAACACGTTTTTATTTTGTATCATTTGAACAAATTTTGAGTATGTAGTTAAGTGGTATTGCAGTGACAGTCAAGGTACCTACTTAATATACTCAAGGCAGCGCGAAATGAGTTCGGTTACACTTAATAATAATGTTTGATAATATTTACAAGTATCAGGAATCTGGAGGTATTCAGAAATTAGAATCGCGTTCATATTAATATATAGGCACCTACCTATATATACCAGACAACGAATATAGTTTGTTGAAAGCGATTTAATATCAGTTACAGTGCAGCTACGGGGTAAACAGCCACTAAAAATATGTGGGTCGCAATGATTATTGGTGTGAACCATATCATAATGTAAATTTGTAACGACTTACAAATTACTAACCCGTCTTTTGTGTCGCACTACTCGCACTCAGTGGATTTGTTTAGGTAGGTCAACAGAACACAACAATAGGTTGAGTACGCCTAGGAAAGTATATAATATCATTTGCATTGCCAATTGTTGGATTTTGAATCTCAAAGTGGAGATCACAGCAGTCATCTCCAAATTTTTTAAATAGTATTATTAATTTGATTTTCTATATAGGTGTACCTTATACAGTTATCTGCTATTTTATATAGATGAATTTATTATCTAATAACTATCGTACTCCGCTATTTCTGTGGTCTTCAACACACGACCCTCGACAACAGGATTACTCAGGTGATAGTGTACTGCAGTATTTGTTGTACTTTAATTATTTCAAACATTTGACACAACTTTGTGTGCGTTGCAATATCGTGTTCGATTGTGCTCGATTATGAGCGCATGTTATGAGTTTCTAGGACCTGTAGGATATAACTTAAAAAACTTTATTTATATCGGTCCAACAACCCAGTTCTCAAGATCTGGTCGATTAGCTAATCAACACTTCAACTGAATAGGATTAGGGCGATTAAACATATATATATATATATATTGTCATTCCCTTGGTTTGAAATAACCAACAAAAGGAAGTATGAAGTATGTTGTAATTTACTAAAATTTGGAATAAATTTATTGAATTATTTTGGCAAACCAAAGAAACATCAGAGTTATGTGATTGTGATAGGGGACGGGAGGAAAGTTTGTGTTAATGACTAAAAGTCCTTATTCTGTAGACTTCATTATTTGACTATTGATAATATTACCCAATCATTTTAGGCAAGTAAATCTAAATTAACATTTCGAGATTTGCAATTTTAATTCATATTTGAACGGTCGTATAAATGCATTGAAAGTTTTACTAACGTTTTTACCGAAACACAAACAATCACCCAAATAGCAACAATTAACTCTATAGATTAATCTTGTCATTAATTAATTCACAACTTTTCGAAATTGTTGTGGTACATTAGTTAAACTAAACACACGTTATTCGTGTAAATAGGTACAAGGTACAAGGTACCTATTTAAAATACTCAAGGCAGCGCGGAATGAGTTCTGTTAAAATAATAATATTTTATAATTATTATGTGTATTAGCAGTAATCAAGAGGTATTCAGAAATTAAAATCACGTTCATATTATCTATATAGTTACCGAAAAACGAATATAATTTGTTGTAAGGTGATTTCATGAATGTTACAGTGTTGAAGTCGTACAGCCATACACTATATATAATTGAAATTATTGTGTTATATAATAATAATATATAATATACATATTTCATTGTTACGTTATATATAATACCAGGTGTCCCAGGCATAACATTTGTATTTTTAGAATATATAATTGTAAAAAAATGTATAGATATACGATTTGATGCATGATTTTATCTCATCTGCCCGAGTAACCAATAGCAACAGACATTTATTTCTCCTATTACTATTATAATCTGTAAACTGATAAATGTATAACCAATAACAACTATTTAATATTTATAAACAAAAATGTCCATCGTAAATCTCAAAATCATTAAAATTTCAAAAAAAACAAGTAATAAGAGCCATTTATCGAAATACCAACGATCATATCCGTCAAGTTGGACAAAGCAAGAAAAATTTTCATTTCGTTAAAATCGGCTTGAGGGTTTAGGAGATTTCGTATTCGAACATTGTGATACTAGATTTATGTACATAAAGATTACAATGACTTAAAAAGGATGTGGTAGTTAGTTAGTTATTATACATTTATACTTATTAGTTATAGTTGCCCAGTGCCCCCTGTTATATTTTGCTGGCAACCTCCCATCCCCTACCACGACAAATTGCATGGACAAGTAACTTGCTCTGATAAAGTAACACCTTAACTTGCAAAAAAAAAAAAATTGGTAGGTGTGAACAATATCTGCTAATTTATTTGCTTCAAGTATAAATAAGCAAGTATAGGTCGGAAACTGGACTTGCTTGTTTACTTGTCCCGCGTGAGCCCGACTTTGTGATTTTTCAGGGGAGTTGGGAATGAGGAGCATAATTATTTTAAGTCACTGGTTAGATAAACTTAGGAAGTTTTTATAATCAAAATATAAGCTCAAAGTGAAATTTACAATATTATGCACAATGTGTTATCGTCCAACAGAATGTTTACATTTGTTCTGTGGGAATAGCCATTATATTCAAAAAATAAAATAACTAATTAAAATCGAGTGAAAAAGTAATTTGTTGTAAATTAAGTACACATTTGAATTTCACACACATTATATCTAATAATAGTAAATATTGTTATCGTAAATAGTCATAATACAATTTTTCAACAAAATTACATAATTCTATACAACTCAATTGAGTTAATAGATCTTAAGATCTTGAGTCATTTTGTATACAATATTTACGAAATTTGTATCTTAGTGTCTTACTTCAAACCACTCGATTCACAAAGGAACGGTATAATTGGTAGGTAGGTATAATAAATAAATAAATTATATGATGATTAAGATTTTTTACGGATTTGTTGTAGGCAACTCTAATGACATCGATGGCCACAAACAAGTCGAAACCACCATGATCACAATTTTGCAGGACAAACAAAACACAAATTTGTTCTTATTCATATTATTTTCAATGGTTAAAGCTTAAGTAATGCTTATTCAATTTAAATGGCCAGTAAAGCAAAGTCAGTAAATTATTGTGATACATCGACGAATTGGAATTTATAAATAACAATTATGTCCACTTTTCTTATTACCTGCATTTTTATAGATACGTCATTTCGGTGTTTACTTCTGTTTAGTGTTTTCACAAATTAGTTGTCAGTTGAATGTTTGATAACTCTTTCAACATTTTTTTTTACTGAAGACTCGTGATTAAACTATGTACATCGAACCCAAGTGTACCGCAATGGGTATGTATTTACTGTGTATACCACGGTTACCTACTCAAGTATACCATTATTGGGTCCTGTGATCACACGGCCAGCGGGCTGCGGTTATCAAACGAAATTTAATAAAATGAAGTATGAAACAGTAAAATAATATTATCTATAGTGCCATATGTTTGTATATAGCTTTAAATTTGACACATTATTAAATACCTACTCAAATTGAAAAGTGCTAACCTTAAAATGTATAGTTTTCGTAATATCTACACAGTTGTTTGCTGATATTTACCACCAGCGCAGGTGTGTTTCATTTGATTTTAATATTAAGTTGTAATCATCGGCATGCGACCTTAATAATTGAGTTTCGACCATTTTCAAATACATAACGTCATAGATTTCTTGTCGTTTTCATCCAACACAGATAATAAATAATAAAATCGTTATGAATAATATTGATAAATGAGATGTAAATTGAAACTGGAGTTTTGATTAAAACAAATTGAAATGTCGTCTTTGATGTGTTTACATAATATATAATATTGGCACGATTATAATGATAATAATAATAATAATAATAATAATAATAATTATATAAAACAATAAAACATAATAATTTATTACATCGAAGTTAATTTCTTTTAAATAAATCCTATATATATATATAGACAATTAAAACTTATAATACTTATAATGGCATATCATGATCAATATATACTATATATATTTATTACTTAAATCTAAAATTATATTTCGAGTGACAGGAATGAAAAACATAAATTTGTACTAGAATGTATTCTATATATATAATATATAGCACAGTTAGTTAACAGTTATATTATTAGGATAAGCTTTTTTCGGCAGCATATATATCATTTTACACTAGAAATTCAACAATCAATATTTATATAATACATTGGACAAATATAAATTAAAGTTTGATCATAAGTTTCGGGTTTGAGCATCGTTCACCTCAGTGTCTAAATTAAGGAGAAAAAAGGACGTTAGATAGCGACGGGTCTCGGTTTCAGCTCCAAAAATTGGAATGGCACGTCTAAACTTCGGTTACAGTGCTCGACGACCAAGTGTCCTCTCCTGTTGGACGTACCCACCACAATGACTGCGTCGCCTTTTATCAGCGTGACGTCGCAGTTTCCTTCTTCTGAAAATTCAATAGTTACAAAATATTAGATATCGATAAATAATTTGGTTTTGTATTGAACTGACATATACATACCAGGAAAAGATTTTTTCATGATACGGCTTTGCGGATATCCCATTTTTGTGTTACCAGATATCGTGTATGACCGACTTGGAGGTAACGGTGGAGGTCTTTCCTGAAAAATAAAGATGTTAGGTTATCAACAGTCACTTATAACACGACTATAATAACCGTACATTTCCTATTTAGATAAAACGTGTCTATGTATTATATGTACTGATTTTGGAGATTGATGGATTTATATTTTACTATTTATCTAACGAAAATTCAGTTACCAACGTGTAATGTGTGTTTATAACAAGTAACGTATTTTCGTCCGAACTTTTTTTCCAATTAACGAAAGCTTAATGGAAATTATTTTTAAGAAGTAATTAATATAAAAAAACACATTATTGTTTCAAGTATTCAGTATCGATAAGTTATCGGAAAAATATTAATACTTTCTATAAATTCCTAAATTGGGTACCTGGATGTTATTTTAAATTTAAAATCGTCAGAATTAAGTTTTTAATGGATTAGGTAGGTGTTTTATTGACGATTGATAAAAAAAAATAGAGTAATAGAACCTAAACCCTCGTTCTGGTTCTTTTTGTAACTTGAATGTAAAAGAGTTACTTTCCATATAAGCAATTTCATTGCAATTATATTTAAGTAGCGAATAAAGTAATTTTTTTTCAAATTTAACTTGTCCAAAAACATTGATTATATGTTACCATTTCTTATTGAAATTAAAATCTATTCATAGTTTATTGTTAAGTTTAGATGAAAATATGTGCCAGTAAAACTTTCAGTATGTAACAAAAACACCCCGTTTTTTGAGTATAAAACTAAATTAACAACTTATGTTTGGCTTAACATTAATAAATCACTACTATACTATACATAAATACAATATGATATAAATCTCAAAAGTAATGTACACGTTTGGAAAAGAAATATTGCCAGCACATTAAAATAAAAATAAATATAGTTTAAAACGGTGAACTCTTATAACATAATTGCTTAAAAATATTTACCAGATTCAATCCAAATAGGTTACAAGTCTGTATTATTTTTTGATCGAACTTCTCAATTTGATCAGGAGGAGGTGTTCCCGTGATGGGCTGTGGCCTGGGTCTAGTCAAAGTCGCTGTGCCGCTGTTGGTTATTCCGGCGTTGGGAACTTGACTACTAGAAGTCATTTTCCTTCCACCCATGCCCATTTTGTTGTTAAGACCTATAATTTATAAGATATAAAACTATTAGTTAAGTTAAAAGGTGCGAGTACATTTTAACTTATAATTAACATATGTTATTATAAGTTATATGAATAACTGAAAAAATAAAAATAATAAGGTATCTTGTATACATAAACCTAATGATAATATTACTAAGGGTTTTACGATAACGATAATTATTTATTAAATAGTCGAAAATTAAAAAAAAACATGAGCAAAATATTATAACAGCAATAGTGTTCTACTATTATATACTCTGCACTTGTATATCAGAAAGTATAGGACAATCGTATACCCAATACACAATATCGATATCGTTAACGTTGATTGATCATCGTCTATCGAACTAGTTGTAGTTTTATTAATTCTTACATAATATTGATATTGATATTGGTATAGAAAATGCCAAATGACCAACGGAACACCCCAAAAGTCAGGCTGTTAAGTTATACTTAAAAAAATACTAAAACTAGGGCACGTACACTGTACAATCGGGTTGGACACTTGTTGCATTTGCATCATGACTCGTTTGGTGCCTGGCCATTTTCTTCTGGTCCTCCAGCTCCTCCACGTGCACTGTATCAGTACAGCCGCATTATGATGAGTCTGCCATCGGAGTTTTTCCAGATGTTGCCTTACCCCCTCACTGAAACACGATAAATTACACAAGCGTGTCGTCAGTTATAATTACATCGGAGAAAGGGTGTGGAAGATATTATAATATATAGTACTGAGCGCACTAACATTTGTGCAACTAAAGAGGAGAAACGATTTTTTTGTTTGATTTACAATATACATGGCTATACTGAATAACGTTTTAAGGGAGTGGTTTTTCCAATCAAAATATTGCGTTTAACCATTTATTAAATTTATTTGGAATTTTAAGTTACTGTAAGTATTACGTATTTACTGTCATAGAACTCTTTCATTCTGTTGTATATTTATGGTTATCGTACACGATTTTTTCCACCGACTGAATGATTATTATATAACAATCTAAATTAATGGTAACAATTAAAAATATGTATTTTTCGGGCTCTACTACGATTTGGAATATCAGTGGGTGCTACCCCTTGGCTCTCCATACCAAGTGGTGTCACCCTCTGCAAGGAAACGTGTGCGTAAAAAAATGTGTGCATCAAATATTCACCTGAGGAAGACGTGTCTCTTGCCAAAAGCCCAACTCATGCTGACTTCGCTCTGCTTCGTGTCAATTTTATCCTCGATACATTGCAATATCAGGTGGCAGTCTTCGGTCGCTCGGTCGTCGGTCCGCAAGAGTTTATTGAAAGGTGCTAGCATTTTATATCTCGAGTTGAAAGCCTTGTATCGCATCCGATGTGGATAACCTGGTTAAAAAAAATATTGTTATAACTGCTGAACGTGGTTAATTCGATAATCGCTGGGTATATTATAATGTATTAAAGCAGACTTACCTCCAGCCATCAGATTGACCGTTTCCAGAACTTGCAGCGACCAGATCTGTCGCATGACTACCGCCCTGTCGAACCTGTCTGGGGTCTCAGTCGAGTTCGCCTTGATGCAACGCACAAAATGTGGTCGGGCATGCACCAGCGATCTCAGCAAGTTGTCAAGACGCGTGTGAAAGTCTTGAGTCAACGTCGACACTGGCTCGTTGCCGTTCAAACTGTAAAAATCAATCATTATATTCTGTATGGATTTTCAGTTCAATTTAACACAGAGTTATCGATCTCAGAACGATAAGAACATAATATATTTGAGGAAAAGTTGATCAATTTGTGTATTCCATACTTGCGTCTCAAAACGCCAACAAGTATAACAGTTAAAAAATTAAATCTTTAAATTTTCTTATTCACTAGCGATATCTATCGGACAAACAAACAATTTTGTCCATCAAGGAAATTCATATTTTTGTTTTTGTATCATTTAAGTGCCATCAATACCGTAAATTAGCATTTTTGTTTTTGTATTATTTAAGTGCCATCAATACCGTAAATTAGCATTTTTTTTTGCCCAAAATTTAATATCATAATACAACTGAATTAAAAAACTTATTTGTGATATAAAATGATAATACAGTGTTTGACTTACAGATCGGAATGCGAAGTCGGTGATATTCGAAATTTTATTCCTCTTGGTACTGTTTCTATACTATACAACGCTTTCAGCTCGCTCCCGAACAGATGCGTGGCGAAACCGAACGAACACGATTGCTTGTGAAAAACGGACACTAAATCGTCCGGCACTACGTCTTTGTTAGTTTCTGAAACCACGATTACAAAATATTTATTCATCAAATCGTTATGGGACACAATAAGTAGTACAAATTGTGCCTATATATTTTTTAATTGTTTGGTTTCAATATGTAATACTTATGAGTGACCATACGTATTAAATTTTCAAACCTTAACAATAAAAATTACAAATTGTATACATTTTTAACTACAAAATATTTTGCAGATGCTCGGGAATTAGACAAATATTGTCAAATTTTGAACTTAAATGATTATAAAAAAATCATGATTTAATATTTTTGAACTGATGTTATTATAACAACTTATGAGGAACCTTGTACTACATTTTCAATCATTTTGAGCTAGTGAAAAATGTTTGATAGATATTTATAGAATACAAATTGAACAAAATCGAATTTACTTCTACTATGATTTTAGGACATCAGTTTAAGTTCTCATGATTAGTTGATACATAGACCAAAAACGTCTAGTTTTGTCGGTAGGAATATATAAATAAATATAATATTGTGTACTAACAATTTAAGTATTAATCGTATGACAATAATAACGATATGTTTATAGTAACCATTCTATACCTAGGAAATCTGAAGCATCGTACACTACCCTGCCGGCGAAATGTTGTATACCAAATGACCTTTGGTCCACCGACTTGGGTTCAAAAAGTCTTGGGTTGTTTCTGTGCTGAGATTTCACTTTTCTCAAATACAGCTCCACGGATCCATTGATGGAACACTCGACGTCCAACATACTCAGCAGGCCGGTTCTCTATAAAAAAAAAAATTATATAAGTTATTAAGAATATATGTAAGGCCGGTCAAGTCAATGATATAATTTTACTGAGTTGACTGTTTTTTTATATTTGTTTAACAAATAAACATTTACTTAAAGATTATACTCTTATAACATATATATTACTGAATTGCTGCATGTTGTTATTATATTATTTAAAATCTTCCGTGGTATATTATTATGTATGTAAGAAAAATGCAATAATATATTTCTTCGATAGTGAGTAATGACTTATGAGTAATGATAATTCAAAATTCAACTTGAATGGAGCAATTGAAAAATGGTTGCGTTACTTTTATTCCAACGTGGGGGTCAAATAAGTTAAGTTAGTGCAATGAGTAGTTAATATAAAAGATCAATTAGATTTAATAACATGTTAACTCGTTCATGTGGGCAGCCTTAATAATATGAGATAAGTTGTTTCGACAAGAAATGTGTAAGTATGACAAACTTTGTTTACTCACCAACGATGATATGAGATCGATGCAGGGAACGTTGTCGACGTAATCCACTTCCACGTCGCAGTGTATCCCCTCGTCGCGACAGGATTCGATGCTGGATTTGAATATGTGCGTATTGTAGAAATGTTGCATTGTCTCGGCGCAAAGGTTGATGCACAGGTGTTCGAGTTGACTAAACTGTTAAAGTCGAGACAGGGTGGTTATTATTATATTATGCGTGTGCCCGCGCGATTATTAGGTTAGGTTGGACAATCGGCTTTTTTTTTGTTTATTTTTTTGTATAGGTATAACAAGTGCGTAAGACGTTTCAAAAAGGGATACAAGAAGAATAGTGATAGATGAGTTGTCATTGTAAGCATATTAACACCGTTTTGTTCAATCAATTTGTTGTTGTTATTGTTAATGTTGACTTAAAGCGTAATTCATATCAATAAGTCACACATAAAACATTAAGCCAAATTTTAATTAATTTTAAAAAAATCTTCTTTTTAAACGTTTTATATAACTACTTCCTATCCAGCCTTAAAGTCCTAAACTCGCAATTTATTCCCGGGCCTGATAATCACCACTAGATCGTTCTTGTGATGCTACTAATTGCTAATTATAATTAATATAAGTAGTGCACAAGTATACCTATATGAGTTTATGTCTATAGTTAAGAAACCTCCAATACGTCAAGGACAATCACGTCTTCAAATGAAAAATTCGATGTTCATGTACATGTTTACATGTATCGAAGTATTATATCACTAAGTACCTTTGGCTCTTCGAACCCGAACATGTCCAAGATCCCGATGGACCCATCCGTGGCGTGCCTAGCGATGTTAACGGCGTTGTTGAGCGCGGCCATCGACTTGCTTGACTTGGAACCGGCAGTGCCAATGGTGGATGCGTGTTGACTAGCGACCTCAGCCTGGTTGTGAACCGAATCGTTGGAGTCACTACTCAACGTGCCCAACGTCGAACCTAGTCGTTTCAGACTGTTCGCCCGGCGCACGATGGTCGCCACGGTCCTGCAGTACAGCGCTTTGGCCAGAGAGTCTCTTATCGAATTGGCCTACGGAGAGAACAAAAAAATATATATATATTATATACATAAGTCAAAAGGCAATATTTTGAATTTTTAAGGTAAAATTAAGTAGCTTTTTCTAACGTTTCTACTACACATTATGATATGTAATGTGCAATAAGACATACAATTGACACATAAATATATTCTCATATACGAGAATAAGTAAAAATTATCAACGATCTGTGCCTATATATAAAAATACATCGAGGTTCAATTTGAAAAATCTATAAAACTCGTTACCAAATAAAAGTCAACTAAATCCGAGTATGGAATTTAAATGGGAACGTTTCGCGTAATGACGTATACTGAATTAAAATAAATAAAATGATATATTTACGACGACTTATTTCGATAGACTTACTGTGTTGGCGTCGCAAGTAGTTTTTATAAGTTGGGTGTTCCCTCGAGTAGTTTCGGAATGTGTTCTGGTGGTGATGCCACGGAAGAGCGACGGGAACGTAATGCCCAGCAGCCGGGCCACCGACGCCAATTCAGTCTCACCTTTGGCGACCACCTCACCAGATCCGTTGTCCGCGAAATTGACGTTGCCCAAAAGCAGTACCGCGGCCAGAACCCTCACCACGTCCATAAACGGAATGCCGAGGAGACCTTTTGCGAACGGAAAACATACCATATTATAACATTACAACAAGACGTATGATTAACATGGTTGTAAACGTTGTATACATACGCATGGACACATGTTTATTATGGTAAGCGGGCACATACCTAAGCACGACTTCCACGACTGAAATCTAATAGCGTCTTCGGCTTCGTCATGTCTGGTGTCACCCTGCATCAGGTACTGGAGATTAGTCGGCGAATATCCTTCCAAGTTTAATTTCACTGTAAAAAATTAAGTAAAAAAAATAAAAATAAGTAAACGATGTTTTAGTGCAATATGAATATTATTATTTAACTGGGTGCAAGGTAATAATAATGACATATAATTAGTACATTACATTATAATATACAAAAATCTTAGTAAAATATGACCAACCTCTTTCTTCCTGAGATAGGCCGGCGAGCATCTGATAAAATATATGATAGTTCTTTTCGTTCGGCAGTGGGTGTACTACTCGGGTCTGGTCCAAGAAATAACAGTGAATCTTAGTCCTGTACAGAGCACCATCAGTCACTTGTACTTCGATAAAATGACCCTAAAAAAAATATGTCGCAGACGACCGTTATATTAAACGATTTTTGAACGCACTCTTTATTTAATACACTGTGTAGTAAGTGGCAGACTGCAGTGGTGCAATAAATAATAGTAGATCGTTAAATACTATATATCTGTTGTCTGTTGAAGTAGTTTAAAATAAGGTCTGTGTATATAGGTACTTAAAAATTTTAAAAATCTTTAAATAAATTCAAGCTTGAAAAAAGGTGAACATTCACTAAAAAACACCTGATAACATAAATATTATATTTATCATGACTTACGATTCGACTGGATTCCGAGTTTGAAGACGTTTTCGCAGATCCCAATGACCTCAGAACGGTGAATGCGGCCGCTAGATGTTTGAAAGCGTCAGTTTCAGGCCCACCTCCGGCCACGTCGAACAATTGTCTCAACAACAACATCGAAGCGTAAGTCTTACCGGAACCACTAACACCTTAAAACAAAAGTCACGTGGTTACAATAACGTTATAAAAATATATTTCCGAGTACAATAGGTACGTTTATAATTTTATCGTATAGGCAGGTAGGTATTCAAAGGTTCAGTGAAGATACAACTGTGCACAAGTGATGTGCAAAGTTAATACGTTTATAATAACATAATCAGGCTTCAATAAACAATAATGGCATACTGACCAGAAAGTATGATGGCCTGAGGATATCCGGATTCGGTCTGCTGTCTGACCGCGTCCAGGATTACCTTGTGCAACTTGAAGTCTAGCGTGGCGCCTCTCATACTGGTGAGCGTCATCGGGTTGCCGATGTCTTTGTATGAGTTCATGCACAACAGAATGGGTCCCACGTTGGTCTGAAACAATAAAACATCACAACAAATAAAATTTCAATTTGTTTTGCTTTAAATTCGTTTCAATGTTGAAAAAAATCATTTAAAATCATCTGTCGATCGAACGTATACTGATCGTCTCGAAAAAACGACTACGGTTCGAGTGTTTTCGTCCGGCAAACAACACGTCACAATATTTTTTTTGGATTAAAAAGAATGGGTCGAATAAATCGGAATATAATACTATAACAACTAAAATTGGAATTTAAAGTTTTTGATCAACTCACTAAAAAACGAGTAATTCCAAGCTGCGATAGAGGCAGAAAAGATTATAATATAATATACGTATGTATTATATATTCGTAAGTAATAAGTTATTACTAATAACTAATAAACACTCACAATCAAGTTACAAGGGTATATGTCGCATTACACTTCGGAAAAAATCTCTCGATTTTTCAAGCATGAAATAAAAAACAACAAAATTATTATTAAGTATAGGGACTGACTACTATACACACGTCGCGTCGTCTGTACATATTATATACGTATGTTTTCGCTATAACTGTAACTGTACATATTAAAAAAAATTATTATCGGTTTGGGAAATTAATTTCTCATGATGGGTTGTTATTCTTATTTTTGTCGTTTTCTGATAAGTACGTGTCTGCCTATATCTTTTCGGTAATAAAAATAATACACACACGCGAGCCCGCGTATCTTACCTATATGTATAGTAATTCGTTTCGGCTTGGCGAACAAATTAGGGGTTTCTCGTCAAATCCGCCGGCGTCGAATTCGAGGAGCCCGCCCTGCAGCCCGACTATATGTAAAGATATTTTCTTATACAACACACGCGCGCCGATGCTTAATAGCTATGTCCCGGGGGCAAAATCCTATATACATACCTATATAATAATATTATACTTTCGTACGTGCGGGTATAAGTGTGTGTGTGTGTGTGTGTGTGATGTGTGCGTGTGTGCACCGGGCGCGGGTATACCCGATTTAGGTTTTTAATTTCACGTCCTATATTTACTGTATGTATATTGTAATTATCGTTTTATCATAATATATAATATTTTATATGTACGTATAACCTACACGTCCTCCCCGTAGTCGCAAAAGATCCATCGGACGTCGCCTCCGGGCGTGCGTACTGCTGCGCATACGATGCACACATAGGTAAATCGATATAAATAATATATATAAAATATAATATACATAATAATAATCGACGACGGTAGTATTATTATTTATTACTATCGTCATTATTATTATACAGGTATAGGTCGTATACCTGTGTATATACGTATACAGATATTATACATTGTGGTGTATACACAGTGAGTGAGTATATATCTATCGATTGGAATTCGCTCACCCCTCCCCCCTACACACACACACACACACCTGTATTAACTGATATATTATGATCACTGCGTATACGACGTTTGAGCGGATGTGATCGTCAATAATTGATATAGTAACTAGAGATCCGATTTAAAAACATATCAAAAAGTTACAAAATGTACATATTATCTTCTTACTGCTTTGGTAAATAGAAACATAAATCCATATGTATTTTTAAATCGATCGACGTGGTTGGCGAACTTCAATTATTTGTTACCAGTTTACCACCTAAATATCGAATTGAGTAATTGATGCATACGACATTTTTACCCGTGTTTCCGACAACTCGATATTTTGATTTCAATCTACAGACGGATTCACAGGTGACAGGTATACCTGTAGGCTGCAGGTATATAATGCTCACATATAGTATACTTACATATAGTATATAGTATATAGTATACTTTAGTGTTTACAAAATATTAACTTTTTGAATTTACGTGCTTAAGAGTTTTTATGGTGCGAGTATCAAAATAAATATGATATAAATGTAATAATTTAAATTATCAATTTTATTAAATTGTATTTTTGTTATCTACATTCATATTTTGTTTAGTTATTTATTAACTATATTATATTAAACTGTTGAGCTGTATGTGTATTTAAAATATTTAAATTTGTGAGTGGAATAATTATACGGTGATAAAGAATTATTATTATTATGGAGACTAAGGAGATTTATTGTTCACGCTGTGGACATATGGTGCATGATTTATTTTTGAGCAGATTTCTTGCTTGCAATGATGGTGCCCATTTTACACAATACACGCCATGCCACATACGATACTCGTACACTGACACTTGTTGCGATGACGCGATAATAGAAACGAGAAAAATACTATCTTAGGGCGTCCGACAAACGACGTGGTTAAAGATATCAAATTTCGAGAAGTGGTGATGCTTTTACTCGACGATAAGCCCAGGTATATTATATATTATTATGAGTTATGACATGGTGACCGCACGGCCTGCCGGACGCATTCTAATATGATATATTTTAATATTTCATTGACCGCGGGATTACCGATTACCTACCTATATATGTTCCCGAAACACAATATTATAACAAACGCGTTATTTCAAAGAACGAATTCCCGCCATCTGTCGACACCTTGACACATCCTGTACAATGTACATACATACACCACTCGCATAGGGTGTGCGTGTGGAGCTTCGCGTGTGCGTGAGGTGAGCACGTAATTATAATACTATTATATCCACGGGTTGACACGCGCGTTCGACAAATACCGAACTACAATAAAGAGTGAAATCTTCTGCTTTCGCCATCATCCATCATCCATCATCACATCCATAACCATCGGTATTACTATCGTGTACGATTTCGGTGTGAATACTATAACATCATAATATATTTTTTACATGAGTTCACTCGATGTAATAACGATAATATTGATCACGGACCGCCGCGTCGCGAGCTGGAAAACGATTAAGGCAGCAGTATTCACATAAGTACACAACACCTATATATGACCATATTGTGTATAATATTATATAGATACAGTAGATCCACATAGTACGACGGTGTTTGCTTAGCCGCACAGCTAGTTCATAATGTTTATAGGTACACAATACACATAATATAATGTTATGAGGTTCGTCATATAGTTTTACGAACGAGACGAAAAGAGACGATAACGCAGCTTAGGTTTTTATTATTTTAAATATTACAGCATTATAGGACTGCATTTGTTTTTTTATACGCAGCATGTGAATGGAGCGCGTAGAGGAAAGGGGTGGGTGAAGGAGTACTTAGGTATGTATTATTATTTATTGTGTCGTTATACTATGTGTATCGGTCTATGTAAATAATACGCCGAACTTGAATCGGGTCCGTGCTCGAGAGCCGAGATGGCATCTATATTCTATACCTATCATAAATATTATAGTCGTAACGTTTCATCAATTTGTCACCATCTCTCTTCCTGCGTCTGTTACTCAAAAATATTTGTCGTGCAGACCAAACGATTATTTTAATATTATGCTAAGCTCAAGTTGGTATACGTTTCAAAAACAAATATTTTATTGAACTTTAAGTCATAATTTTTGTCACTTATGGACCATAGTACATAAATTATAATCGATCCCTTGAAATTCAGGCAGAGCTTGTACTTTACAAAACTGAACAGGATAAGTGGGGTTGATCAACAATTTAAAAGTAAACATTTCAGCGAATTATACTTGTATTCGAATTACGATTTAGAAAACTTCGAGGAAATACTGTATATAGTTGGATCAATTATGAGACTTCCAAGCTCTAAAAAAAAAAGGTAAGTACCTATACTTTTCATTTCCCTCCACACTTTATTTTAGACTAATATTAAGTCTATTATTATGAAAACCATATATTAATTTTTTAAATATCAAAATTATTTATTTTATTAATAATTTATTACGGTATATTTTTGTATTTATTATTATATTAATTATGTGTAACATTCCTAAAGTTCTATAATATTAATAATATATAATTAATCATAAAATTAACAATAATTTGTATTATATTTAAAATGTTATGTTTTTATAACTAACCAAAAAAAAGACCAACGAATTTAAGAAGTGTGCCAAATCACAACGAAATTTGATTTTAAATACACAAATGGATAACTTGCGTAGTCTAAATTAAATCCCTGGGCTACGGTCGAAATAAGTAAGTATTAATGTACTATTAATTATCGTTACTTAGTTCTCCAATTATCATTTCTTTAAAATGTTTGGTCAAATAGTTCTACACAAATATATACATAAATACTAACTATACAATACATAACTATATAAGTATAAAATTACGATTATCCAACGGGCACCCTACACATTCCTAGCGGTTCTGTATTGCAGTGACCTTTATTTGGGAGAGGAATTCGAACCCTGGACGGTCGTTTCCATATATTATGTATATTTAAGGGAGGAGGAAGTCTCCCAAATCATAAAGACGCCTCTTAATCAAAGAGAATATACATCACGAGTACACCTGCGAAATTCGTCAGTTTCGGCAATTGTATTCCGCCACGGCCGGTAGCAAGAGACCCGAAGTTTTCACACAATAAACGATGTACGTTCGTTAATTATTATTATTTGATTGTTGTATACACGTTTAAGAGAAAAAAAAATAATAACAACAATGAAATTACACGCGGGAGCTTTATTACATACGATATTGTTCGTATGTATTTTTCTCGTGACTGCGAGCGAACAATAAAAAATAATAATATTATAATGATCCGATAATTATGTGCGTTTCTCGGTCAAAAGCTGTGTGTAAATAATGTACCTGCAGTGGTAGATAATACACATTTCATACTATGTATAAAGATTCGCTGCTGGTGTGATAGAACGGGTTGCGTACCTATATCGTTATATCGTGTACCTGCACGTAGTAGTCTAAGACGAGGTTAGTATACGGGAGGATTAAGTACGATATAATATAATAGATAAAGAAAAAACCGACAATTGTCACCCTCAAGAACTACAAACCACAATAATATTATGATCTATATACCTAGGTCGAGAAGACGACACTCCTCTGAAACACTGTCGGGGAAATCGTATTTTTTATTAGCTGAGTCTAGAAAATTCGTACAATTCAACTGATTAAATCCCTGAAAAAATATACATTCAAAAGTGGACTACCTATATACGAATGTTTCGTAAAGATTCGTGTTTGGAAATGGATGAGCTCAGAACTTATCGAATGTTGTGTAGGTACTAGGTATATACAGACTGATATTATGTTGGTACATAATTTACTAATGAAGAAGTTGTGCAGCGGGGGGTAACACAAAGCGGATAAACAAAAATCACGAAATCGCCACCCGCAAGAGATCGGTGTTGGTCGATAAGAGATATGAAAAAAAATCTCGTGATCCCTCTCCCTCCAACCAGATCCAAACACCTAATAAAAAAAAATCTCTTCATGAGTAATATACGTATTATGATATACAATGTAACCCATGTACAATAATAACAAGCATATATTGCATATGCAATGTCATGTATAGTGAATAATTAGAGATAACTATTATACAGGGTGTTGTATATTTATTGCGAGCCAGAGGCCGGATATGAATTATATTCTGCTTCTATTATATTATATTGTACGGTTTCGTTTATTTAATTTCGAAAGTTGAAACAAATGAATTAATTGTTAAAAAGTCAAGAATATTATATGGAATTCAACAGCTGCTTATATAATGGTACCTATACTGCAGGTATGAAGTGTCGTGTACGATAGAGTTGAAAAGATTTTGAGTAAAATACGACGATATACACGGGCGTTATTCATGGACGTCTCACCTAATTCACGATATACACAAAAATCATGCTGTACATAGTACTATTATAATAGTATCGCGTGCGCGCGTATGTACCCGATCAGTTCGACATTTCCCATGGGGGCAGAGGGGTTTGAGGTCTTGGGGTTCAAGGCACACAGTATACATACATGTACGATATAATATTATAATATGTTCGATACACTATAACAATATCTCGTATAACAAAAATTACCAATTATTCAAATGAATATATTATAGAACTAATTTTAGCTTCTATAATTATAATTTTGAAAATCGGATTTCGATCCGAACTGTCAAATGTTCTCTTATTTTAAATAAAAAAAAATTAACGAAATTCGACCTTATTCTATAGAGCGTGGATTTTTTTTCTGTAAGACATGTTTTTGTACTAAAAACGGTGCGTTTGTCGGTGCGACAGTCTTGCGTAAAATTTCTTGTGAAATCCAAAGATCGAATTGTAAAAGAAAAAATAATTTATGTTGCGACTACTTTGACGAAAAATCAAAACAATGTAAGTTGTACTCACAAACATTTGTGTGGCGCAGAACCGACTCTGTAGCGCCTTGAGCACGGCATCCTCGGTCAACGGCCCAGGAAGATGGATCAAGTCGCCACCTCCACCCGCGGTCGACCCATTACCGGCGGGCCCGGTTCCGGCTGCCGTCGGCGGTCCATGGAACGATCGGCGATGAGTCCGCTGGTTATTCGATTCAGTCTTTTGCTGCGTTGCCACCGCCGACGCCGAAGTCGGCGACGACGTAGCATTTAGACACTTTGCAACGGCGGTGGCAGCTTGGCCGCCGTTTTGTGATTCTTCTTTGCCCTTGAACAGTTTATCTGCGCACAATAAAAGACACATCGTTAGTATATATTTCACCATTTATAGTTATGCATTTGAGAACTCCAGATGATGTTAAATAGTGTAAAATCCCAATCCGTCAAATCGTGTATTGTCAAATATAAACGTAATATTATAGGCAGGGTTGGGAAGTATATTTAATAGAAGTATCTTGATATTATCTTGTATACCGAAACAGTTATGGGAAGTGTCGGGTAATTTTTAGTGAGGTACATTTTAAGCCTATTTGTATCGAGTAGGGTAAGGGTGACCCAGAATCAAGTCATAAGCCACAATGCCACATCCACAATTATAGATTGCATCATGAGCAATTTCCACCAAATGATATATGGTTGTCAACACATTTAAAAGATACTTTATAACATTTTGACATTTAAAATTTGTAGATAGATAGATATCAGTATTTTTATAATTTTTACTCGTCTTTGTATAAAAAAAAGCATATAGATAACTCCTACGCTAACCTTGGGTTAAATCCCAGATGAATCTACATTTCAATACTCGTTAAAGTAATACAACACGAATATGATGACTTCGTGGTAACTATACGTCTATAATACTAGTAGGTATTAATATTATATTATCAAAGTCGTCTGTTGACCAGTAAGTTAGTATACAGTGGTACACAGCTGGTACACCGTACGCGCAAAATGTCTGTATTGCGCCGTTAACACACGATTTCATACCAAGAAAATCCAACGAACCGTATTCGTGCGAACTATAATGTAGGTACCTAATATTAACATCCTCGTACAAGACAGCCACCACTGAAACAGGTACCCACCACAATAATAAAACCATACCTAAGTGTTCTTCGCAGGATGCGATTATACTTTTAATTATTACTTTGCGACTCACAACTCTGCAGATATTACATTACACAACCAAATTTTTCCCATAGTGCTGGACGGCGTACCATTACAAGATTATAAAAGCACCTGATGATCATCGCGTTACAAAATAAATAAAATAATAATAATTACTAACACTATTATTGCAGTTGTTGTCGTTGTGTACGAGGAAATTAATTTCACTAAGGGTATAATTATTTCTATATTATACGTTTAACATAATGCACGTTGCTGCGTACACATAATATTAGAATGGGTATACACGAGGGGACGTTTCACATTAATAGGATATAATATTATTACGTCCGACTTTTGGTTGATGGAGCAATTACCGATGTTATTACGCACTCAAATCGCCATCATTATACACGTCGTGTTATATCGCATCATAGGTGGGTATTTTACGTACGGCGGTGCGGTATCGGATACAGGTCAGAAGTTTGAAAAAAAAATGAAAAATCGATTAGTGCAACACACATATTATATATACCGATTATCTTCTGAAATACATCATATTGTATAGGACATGGTTACTGCGTGCAACGAAAATTTGAAAAGCCAACGCAAAAACGACAAAGACGACTGTTTTCAGTTTCTTTGTTTACAATAATGATAAAGACAATGTGATCTAAACTCTAAGCTGATATGAAGACGTTAAGCAAACTAGAGCAGCTACAACGATTTTGGTCAATACATAAATTTCATAAATTTTAGACTTATAATTTAAAATGATTATGCTTACTGCATTATTGTCACTGCTATGACAGAAACTGTTGTACATGAGTTTTGAATATTAAGTTAAATGTCTTACAACAACATTTTTGGAATTTGAGAAATATTTAATAAACAGGAATGGGTAGTTCATTTTTAGACTATATTGTGCAGTATTGTGTACGGCGATACAATTTTTCGAATCCGTTAGAAAATACAATAATACGAGTATCGACGTGTCGATCGAGTTGCATTCGACAACATGTATTTCACAGTCTACAGTATATATATATACGCTTTTTAAAGTAATAATAATATAATATTATTTAATATGTATAATGTGTATAATATATAGGCGTGTACCTACAGTGTAAATTTATTCGAATTTTTAAAGCCTCCGAAGTCGTAAAACTGTAAAAGGACATAATATACGACATGGCACACGTATAATAACATATTGTAGAATATCGCCGTTCGTAATATGATATACAAGACATTTTTACAGGTTATTTTCAAAAAAGGTTTACGATAATTTATTTTATGTTATTATTAGGTACGACTTGTTTGGCATACATTCTGTCACAATTTATCGTTGAATATAGTACCTGTAACGGGTAAAGTGGGCAACGAAGTCCTCGGCAACACTGGAGGTGGTAACGTTGACTTCGATGGGCTGCTAGGTGTGGACTTACCGGTGGCCAGTATGTTGTTGTTGTTGCTGTTGCTGTTGTTATTGTTGTTTCCGGTGAAATTCGATCCGGGAGATTGTTTGACAGCCGCCGGCTGGGGACAACCCTGGCCACCGTGTGCCGCCGCCGCTCCTTGGCCCTGGTTCAGGCTGTTCCGGAGCGTGACCAACTCGGTGCTTAGACTTCGCAACCGTTGTTGTAAGTGCACAGCCTCGTTCGAACAGGACGCGTCTGCAAGAAAAAACCAACAAACATTTTTATTTATACAGTTTATTTAAAATACGAAAAACATCGTACGAAAATGTTATCAATTTTCGTTTTTGATTATTATGAAAACAATGGATAAAAGTGACAATGTTGGGGTTTTATTTGGAACTAGTCATGCAAATTTTCATAATAGACTCTCCAACTATTACATCGCCTTACAAAGGAAACATTTTTAGGTAAAATTACTCTTACCAAGGTGAGTTGGTGATTACTTGCGGTCTAGTGCGGGGTACGTGCCAGTCCATAAATTCTATTTCCAGACAGACTATTTTCATTAAATCATAAATAATTTTCCGAGATCGTATTTGAAAAATGTATGATATTTTTTCGGTTAAAAAAATATTATTTAAATAACTATCACAAATTTAACGGTTATTCCGATTTTTGAGTGAATACTTACTAGTTGTGAAAATGTAAGAATTCGACACATACATTATAATATGTATCATGAATATTAAATATGACCTCAAGCACCACGACACCGTCGTCGTCGTCACGTGAAATCGAACCGAGACTCGAGATTATAATCATAATAATAATATAACTATTATGTAGTCAAATTTGGTTAAATCGATTGAAAATAAAAAGCGAACGGTTATAATAATATAATTATTAAATACACGTATAAACATATAAACTACTTATATATTTTACGCGAAATCGACTGCTGCCGCACGACAATAATATGTTAAATATTAATCATGGCGTGTATGTTATGTGTTAAGTATACAGATACCTACCTATCTATAATTATTATACTTGAATAAACGTATGCGCATAAATAATAAAACGTCCCGATAGTCAGTGAGTTATATATATATATATATTATGCTATATAGAGCTGTGCTTTAGGTCTCTGCAGATTCGATGGAAAACGTTTTTAATTTATTCGGATTATGCGGCATCGCAACTCGCAACGACGTTATTATAAGACTATTTTTTAATATATACGAACCGATTTATTTTTTATTTTTTTATTAATCTCGCGGAATACACCGCATGATCCGGATTTTGAACTATAATGCTGGACGCGATATATCGTCCAGATAGAACGCCTATTTATTGTATGCGCTAAACACGTCTTCGTGCGCGTTTTACGACGAGCAGTTTACAAAATTAACAAAAAAATACCGGTTTTTCAAAATTATATAAATGCTCGAGATTTCATTAAAATTTCGAATTTTTACAAAATATTGTAGATACTTACATTGAAAACGTCTAATATAATATAGCTTTACATATTTGGGCCTGCGGATCTCAAGTATTCTCAATTAGCTGACGAGATTTTCCTAACGGTGGAACGAAATACGTTTAAGACAGGGCAATATATGCAGTTATATATATATGTATTGGCACGTGTGTATGTCATCGTATATATATTTGGTTATAGTTTTCAAAAAATTCACATCAAGTTTAACGGTCAATAAATTTCGATAAAAATGGGTCTCAATCTCAAATAAAAATGTGTTTTGATTCTGGTTCCATAGCATACATTTTTAGGGTTTTTGCCAATTTGGGTAACAGAAACGGTTCCAGCCAGAGTTTTTTATAATAAAGATTTTACTTCACCTCCAATTAATAATAAAAAAAAGTTCTGAATATATTTGGCACAGAACTGCACGACGACATTTTTTTTTGAAAATTTCATCGTGTAGAATGTAGATAGTGTGGTTGGGGACATTCACGTAACTTTTCTTCGTGGAGCCAAAATACATACTTGGACCAATGAACCAACCACACAAGATCGCGTGGCGGGGGAGGGGGGGTTTAATTCAACCACACAATATATAGATTGAGGCTGAATCCGAAGTGTCGACCTCCCCCCTCCTACACTCGACTCGTCGGTTGCACGATTGAACCCCTTGTCGGTCATTAAGTTTTATGATAAATTATCGCAACGAGTGACGTGGGAATATTACAGACGCGTGCGGTACGTGACCGGGGCGCGGAGGTCAAGTCTGGAACCGACACGGGTCTCGTCTTGCTGCAGTGCCCGCACTAATCGCGTTTCTTTTCGACGCACTAAATTATCTTCTCGTACGTCGCCTACAAAACGGTATCGGAGGCTGTTATATACATACGCGCCGAACACTCTACCGACAGACATGGGCTGCTGGGGGTCCATATATATTATACATATTCGCCACCGACGCCGACGCCGCCGCAGTGAGTCACTATAATAATATTAATATAATATACTTAATTTACGCGGTGTGCAGAGATTTATTACCGTCCGTAATGACGACTATGAATAATGATTTCATAACTTATTTTTGTTTTTAACACACGAGAACGGCAGACGTGCCGAAGCACGCAGAACCGCTTATTATGCGCGGAAAATGCATTTTTCACGTTATAAACACACGCCATCCGTAAATTGGATAAATAAAGTTGTGTGGGATAGTGTACAGAAATATTCAATATATTTGAAATGTTTTCTATTCATTTTCACCATTTTTATGATTATGTACTTTTCTATTTAGGCATATTATTTCACTGATATACTCGTATTCATAAAATACATACAATAATGTTCAACATTTTTTTAAAAATAAAATCTATATTTATTAATCAATGATTGAAGGCTATTTACTAGATATGTGTATCGAGGAACGGTTTGTATCATTTCCCTATATATAAACAGTGAACGGGACCCTATAATGTTTGTGAAAGTCATTATAAATAACACTTAAGGGTTCATAGGAAAATAAATTAGACAGTTTATTCACCGACTATCTATATATTATTTACAAATAGAATACGTAAACAAAATTTTAATATAGGCTAGTTTAAATTGAACTGCAGACACGCGTGTGCCAGGTTGCGTGAAAATTTGACAAATGTAGTGTGCCTCTTTAAAGTATTTAGCTGAACAGCAAAACCGACGGGGCGTTTAAGGAACCGTAAACACTAAAATAACAAAATATATTAATATTATAATGGTTTGTGCAACACGGCGCACGCATGTCTGTTGATCAAATTCAAATTTAGTCTCTGACCGTTTTATCAATTTTAAGCAAACACAAATACACTAATTAGACTTGTGTACACTTGACCGCTCAAAAAACGAGTCTTGTAATAACAACCACCGTTGTATACACAACATGCGTGTATAATAACAATATTAAGTTTATTCGTGACCCGTCAGGCACATACGTATTGCAATGATTTATTATATAAAGGATTTATATACATGCATAGATATATAATACGAGTGTAACACTTGTGCCTACATGTATATTATTATAAAATATATTTTCCTATGGTTCGAGACCACGAAAGTCTGGACCTAAATGATTTCAATCACCACCACCACTACAATGACGAGAGACGGAGTGCGTGTTTTTTTGACGTTTGTTCGTAGAATAGGTGGCGATACAGCTCGGTTTTTTTTCCCAATGGGCCGCAGTTTTATTCGGTAATTAATTCACGGGTCTTGTCCGCGGCCAGCAAAATGCGGACGAGATATTTTATACGAACTCAAACTGGTTTGTCGGAGAACCTTTTCGGTGGACATCGTGCCCCAGGGGCAAACCGGCAGCGCGCTACAGTGGCCCCGCACCTACTATACTTCGTTTGATGAACGGGAACCCTCGTTTATTAACTACGAAAACGTCGTCTTTGTGTACTATTGGCCATTGAACGTGTGTGCACAGTACGACCGCCGAAGAAGGTTTGATGAATTTTCGCGTTTTTACACAATGAGCACAATCCATCTCTTTGCCAAAAAAACGACACTATAATATATATTTCACATGCGATTCAAAAGCCGCAGGCAGGTAGGCAGGGTAGGCATATAATAATCATATAATACAATAGCCGGAGGTATAACAATAATATACGCGCCTCCTGTACGCGAAGAATATAAAAAAATATCTCCGAAAAAAATACCCCAAAAAAATCTCCGGTCGTTGTGTTATTATATTCCTTCGAACAGCATCGTTTATTTATACGAGTAGGTATATAATAATATTATTATTGCATTTCGCAAAACATGTCCACTATATAGGTACGTATACACCTAATAATATAACGGTTAAAAAAATATTATTGTCGATTTTATTACTGCGTTCCTGTATACATGTATGTATACAATATTAAATGTAAATTAGCAGATACGCGTTTTCAGTTAATAAGCGTATTATATATATATATGTACAGGTGGCTAAGGAAGTTGTACGGCGTACACACACACACACACGTATATATATATACACAAATGGTTTGATATCCCATGATCAAATCGACGCCAAGATCTGGCAAGTGGATTTATTTTTATTTAAGTGTCTATTAAAGTAGTATACGCGTATCATTCATATGCTTCGATTAATGAAATTTATTATCGTTTTTGTTTACATTTATTGTTGTAACTTCGTAGTGCTGATGCCAGAGACATATTTCACGTGTAAAAAAGTTCCAAATTTAAAAATATTACTAAAGAGCGCACAGCAGAACCACATCATTCAGGGGTCTTCAGATTCAAACGATTTTCAAACAGTAAAGTATACGTCTATGGACTATGGTTCACAACTCACAAGATAAGTATAATATATATATTATAATATAATGGCCTAGGTTTTTGAGAACAGCAACGCGGGTGTTCCATTGTCTGTGCACCGCTCCTACACGGGTTCTGTTGATGATCCTATAAGAAATCACATTTCATTACGGTGTAGGTATGGTATACACATTGAAATTTAATTTTTCAAAATATTTCATACCTAGCAATAATTTTTATCGCCAATAACAATCGAAAATCGAAGTGCAATTTTAATTATTTTATCACCTATTTTCATATAATATCACAGTATGTGATGAATTGACTAGGTAACTAGAGTTTTCGATTAAACGCGCAACACATAACATTATTTTATTGGTTTAATGCAAAACACAAACTATCAGTAAGAAGAATTGCAGTGAACAAAAAAATGTAGTTAGGTACTGTATCTGCATAGGTAATGAAATATCGCAAAAATCTACAGCCTTCTACATAATAGTTAATTAATAATAATATGTGCATTTGAGTACACGGCTATTATTCGTATACACTGTAGACAATGAACATTTAATAAACTTAATATTAAAGTTTTAAATTCTTAATACAATATATAAGACATAATAGGCAAGAACTATAGGACTATACAATAGATTAGAATAATGTTTTTTTAGGTATGGTAGAGAATCAAAGAAGAAATCAATGTTAGATAGTATATAGATAACTAAAATACTAAATATTATAGATATGTGTCAATTTAGTCTCTCCTTTAATAATGACCATCGACTGGTATGAGTGAATAAGTATTAAACGGACAATTCTAAATATTAATAGCTAATAATAGATATTACAGTGCACATGCAGCGTGAGCTCTAATTAAAATATCAAGTAACTACCCTGTAGTATTAGAATCATAAGAATATTGAGTTTCTCTACTGTGAGTGCTCAATCTATCAGCAGTTGACATACAGTGTTAAAACGTGATAGAAAAGTAATAGTAGATTTTGATATTATAATTATACGGTAAAACAGTACTCCATTTGCCGGTGGGGTGGCATGGAGACAGAGATCCTCTTCTATTTTTAAATGTTGAGAACACCCGCCACTACTAATTATTTTCATTAGGGCGATAAGGGTACCTGCGTTCTTTTGTATCTAATACTTTAAAAACGTACATTTGTTTTTTTTTCGTCAAATGTTATTCAATAATATATTTAATTCCAGTTTGATGAGTCATGCACATCTAATTGTATTATGATAGCGAAACCAAAATTAAAATTAATTATTATCATAACATTATCAGTTTCTAACAGCTATGAAATATAATTTGATAGCCGATGGGTAGTTATAATTTTCATTTAATAAAATATACAATCGATGTATATTAAATTGATTAAAATTACGTTTTATACTAGGAATAATATTACAATTGAGTTTCGACTAAAGAACTCATATATATAATATACATATATCTACATTTATTCTTATAACTTAGAAGTACCTATATATAGCGCTGTTAGGTATACCGGGGAACATATTAATGATTATTAAAGATTAATGAACTTATTATTCATCTGAAGACTGATGGCTGAGAATAGATGTGGGTGTCAATGCTCCCCCTTTTGTCGGTTTTAAATAATTATTAACATGGAGAATGCAATTTTAAGAGTCGTTAATTGAGTTATTTTTTCTATAGTTAATTATTTCCAAATTTAGCTTTGTTGTAGAGTAATAATAAATATACCGGTATAAATACAATATCCAAGGATGACCGCTATCCTGGTTATTTGAGTTAATATCAATTGATTTATCACTTATCAAAAAAAAAGTGTGTCCTGTATTATCAGATACTTTTGACTTTGCTCCCCCATCCCTGGCTTATAACTCTGCGGGTGCTCTTGACAATATCTGAAATGTATGGCCTCAAGTACTCCCTTATAGTCTTATGTGTATAATCATACACGGTCGTGGACAGGGCCCAGCGCCTAGAGCCTAGGAAACTCGATATCAATATTAAAATGAACAAATCTGTATGTTTTTGATATTTTCAAGATAGCATTGTATTGTCAAGAGTACGGTGACAATAACCGAATTTCATCATTAACATAACGCGTATCAAAACTATTCTCCTCAATTGTAGAAGTGGGTAAATACCACGTCGAACCACGGTATACAAACTGTTTTCGCTATAAACGGCGGAGACTTCACTGCAGCAGATAACAGTAATCAATGTATACGTACTTACTAGTTGCTACGCACATAACACAAAATCATCCGTAATAATAATACTATTAACCGAGTATCGTTGAAATGATTTAAAAATCCGATATTATAATCTTTCGGGGATAAATGTGTACGAATAGAATGATAATACAGACACAAGCGAGTATCGGGCATATAAGGTACCTATGTATATAAAATTTCGGGGCGATGTTTTCATTTCGATCCAACAGACCGAGAAAGCCCCTCCGGTCAACATGTCAATTCCATTTCGTCGGACCCGCGAGAGATCGAAAACCACTTACTGTACTCCAGGTCGCCCGCGTGTGTATTTGTGTCTGTGTGAGCGTACCGAAAATGACTAATGAGCGACGTGTGTTCACTCGACTTGCGGTACAAACTTGAAACGGTATACACACAGAGTCATAGGTATACACACACGAACACAAGCGTGAGGAAAGGAAGGGAAAAAAAGAGTAATATTGTAATAATAATAAAACTGAAAAAACCTTGGGGCGGCTAAGAGGAGAATGGCCTCTGATTATAATGGTGATGATGAACCATGAACCTGAAGCCACGCTTATACTTATATATATATAATGAGTGTGTGTGTATAATGTATAATTTCGTCTGCTGCCGACGCTGCTGCTGACCTCTACCGAAAAACACATGTCACTTCTGAGAACGTACTTCTTCCGATAATTAGACGTAAGTATAATATTATTATATTCATAGGTACCAGGATTCACGTTATTATAATACATCGCCTCATGCAAAATATGTGTACGAGTGCAGTAGCGAGGTGTCGATCGTCGGTTTTCCTTTTGATTCAACACTATTTATATTGAGGATGATTCTCCATTTCTTCAAGCATAATAATCCCTCTTTCCCTTTTAATAATGTTTTTATTCAGATGCTGATTTTTGGAATTATTAAAATATGACGACTAAATAATGACCATAATATTTTCATTACTAATTTGATTTTTTAACCATTAAGAAGTATCAATACACATGTGACATATATTTTGGTATAATGTATGGTATGTAGCATAGGGCCCTTTTTAATTCACATTGTTTTGGTGATGATTTTTTAAAAAATTTCAGGCATCTAAATTAAAATTAATACTAAACTTTTTTTTAAGCTTTGTGTACTAGAACTGATAATAGATTTACATAAATAATAGATTTAACATTTAGTCTATTACTTATTACTCATACTTGGAAAATGTTTACACTTTTATAAAATATTGATAGATTAATATTAATTACTATAATTGTCTAACCATCATAGTTCCATATAATATCTTCTTAACCTTTTACAAAGATTTTTGTCGTCATTTAGATACAAAACATTTAATAACTCAGAATCTACTCTTTCAAATTTCAATTTATATACATCAACATTTTCAACAAAATTAATTTAAAAAAAAAATCTACACAAAAAGAAAAAAATATCGCGTGAAAGCTTGGTGAACCACTAATTATATTGTCATTATTGAAAGCTAAACTGTAATAAAATATTAATAAGACTTTTGCAGGCAATACTTTTATTCAATTCCTTAGATAGCATCTTAAAATTCTGAAGAATATTTTGTATTGGAGTGGGAAGTTAAAAATATACCTATATTGTCATTCAAACATATAAGCATTCATTCAATTATAAATATTTTATTTTATTAATAATTTTTCAGAATCCTTGTCTAGTAATGAATTCAAATTATGTTAAAAGAATATTTTCAATAACTTTAATGGGTACTTTTTGAGATAATAGGAGTGTTTACTGTTTACGTAATCACCCTGTATAAATGGTTTGAATTAGAAAAAAAACACTTTAGCGCCGGTAATGATTTTAAAAAAAAAAACAACGAGTTATCAGGTTTCGGATTAATGGAAGTATAACCTGAACGTTAACAAGTCGTATAGAAAAGTGGGAACCTACCCATAATATTTATAGGTAGGCTACACGCGTATCCAATGTTAAATCAAATTATTATTTTCTCCCCGGCAGCTGCGACGCCGCATAAATAATGTTGTTGTGTTCTAAATATTACAATTTATTGTATCTACATTTCAAACTCTCGCAGTCAAATTGCGTCAAGATATGAAATCTAACACCTCTCAAAGTACTGTGTGTATATTGAAAAAACTATAATATAATTTTCGATTGAATATTAAATAACTACCGAGTCCAGATGACAAAAGTAAAAAACAATAGAGAATGGAAGATCCAAAAATGCCACAGACCGGAAACATTATTAAGATTAATAAACACCTTGTATTGTTAAAAAAGATATAAACCCACCCCTCCTCACTTTTAAAAGGTAAAAAAAAAGACCGAAGACTACGCGATGGAGTGATATTTTTGGCTATATAATTGTTTATGGTGTTATGAACATTGTAAATATTGTAAGTAGTTCCTACTTGGTGGTTAAAATTCTAGTATAACTAGATATAATACCTAAATCGTATGGGGAAAATTAATTTTAAAAACGAACAAAGGTGTTCCTCAGATGCCGTTACTTATAATTATTAGAGTTCGTGAGAATAAATGTATAGCATACAGATATTTACTTTAAATAAAATATTAATGGTTTTAAGTTGCATAAACAATTGTTTTACCTCTATTAGATAGATATAATAATTTATATGCACGATATTATTTTTTTCCTTTGAGCATATGATTATGACTTGCTGTCACTTACTACACCAGAACGGTGAAAACGTGGGTGAATGCCGAGTGGTGTAACTAACGTTTGAACGGGACGTAATAATTTGCCTGAATAATATTATCGTTTCAAAACAGAGAAGACATTCAGAATGGTAGAAACACATACACAAGAGAATTAAGACGTTCTGACACACAAAATGAAACTGTAATAATATAATATGTCGGAGGTTCGGTCGTAAAACTAGTATTTAAAAACCTTTGGTGTCGTAGTATATAAAAATACGGTCGGATTTTTGGGGTCCTATTGTTGTGGGCGTGCAGCAAACCCGAGGACGGATAAGGAGGAAAAAATATGAAATAATATTATATGGTCAGCCGTCGTTCGGGGTAGGACCTTGAGAACTGTGGGACACATACACAAAAAAAACTAATAATCGATCCACACACAACACGCATATAAACACACACGCACATGCAAGTCGGGTTTCGTGCTGCGTTACGGGACGTCGCGAGTCAAAGGAGCCGACGGACGACCGGTGTACCCGCCACTTCAGGCCCTTGTCGAATGATTTATATACGAGCGGTTCTGCTCAATATAATATATATTATATATTGTATATTTGTGTGTAATATTGTAATACGTGCACTCGTGAGTCGTAGCCTAAATACGGTCAATCCTCTATGGTATTCAATATTACGCGTAATAATATTATAACGATGAGCAACGACCGATGTGCACTCGGAATTCAGCGTGACTTTAACGTTTGTTTTATCGAGACGAAAAAAAAAGAAATCAAAATAGCGAACGCTTAGATCCGGCAGACGACAACGACGCAAACCGTAGACCTGCAGAGACGACCCGTATAATAATATGTGCCCTCCAAACCGGACTTCTTAAAGGTCCCGTCCTTGAACGAAACCGCCGTCTGGACCGACGGAGTACACAATATAGAATACCTAATATACATATTATAACGTACGAAATACGAGCATGAACATATATATGAACCATAAAATAATGCCATTGATAAAATTGTTTTTTTTTTTTTTCATACTGAACTCGTGTATTTTGTTTAGGGAAATCTGTGTCTCTCAAATAATATAACTTTAAATATCGGATGAGTTCCTAACGTCTGAAATACTGGATCTTGCACTTAATTTTATTTTAATATCGTTCGGTACAATAATCATGTATTTAATTTTAGTCTTTTTTTTTTTAATGAAGCTGTAATAACTGTTTGAATATTGTTTCAACATATTTCGCATCTTTTATTGTTTTTATCGATATTTCACACACCACACAATCATGTATGCATAAAGTGACGAATTACAGAATACGATTCAAAAATTTACTAATACTAACCATCTTGGTGGAAACGAATTATAAAATAGGAAATATGATTTTATTATCGCATTGAATTCGATAAAAGCAGTGATGCCTTAATATTTAAATAACCCATTTTGGCGAGTCTATCAAATTTTGGTATAGTTTCGTATTTTGTCAAAATATTATATCATAATAATATACCTATAACAAATCGCTTTCCACTATTTGCGGGTGCGTTCGATATGTATGCTTTGTTAAAAATGTGTGATCGTTTAAAAAGTAATTTTGTTCTTGTATATTGTTTCCGTTGATTGATGTTTTGTTCTGTAGCATTTATTATCTTCAAACACGCCAGAAAACCGCACTCTTTATTCCTTGTTGTGGGACAAACGTACATAATTTAAGACATCATTTTCAATGACGTGCCCTTTTCGTTTTTTTTAATACAAATTAAGGCACCTGTCACGCCGCCGGGGTAAGCGATGATACTGTTGTGTAACAATTTCGTCTCTTTCTCAAGGATAACGGTTTTTTTTTACTAGTGTTTTCAACTTTTTGAAATGAACATGCGTATCTATTTAAAAATAATCACCTAACCACATACATATACGCGTCTAATTTATTCTACAATAACTGGCAGACAACACGAATTATAGGGTTGCAGGATTGAAGTCACATGTTTCTCGATACATTACACGATCGGTAGGAATAATTAGCACATAGTACTATAGGATTGACGATCTGAACGACACGAAACGCCAAATTGAATTTCACGGAGACTCACGGAAGTGACAATTATAATAATAATAATAATAATAATAATAATAATGATGACAATAATATCATAATCAAAGTCACCGTATGACGACATTATCGTTACCTTGCAACTTGATCTCCGTCTCCCAGAACTTTTGTAGCTCCGTGAAGTATTTATCAAGTATGAACACCTTAGAATGGCCCACGCTGGCCATCACACCCGAATCCGACGCGGTGGTATACAATATAGGTGTAAGTGTGTGTGTTTCTCTAAGGAACCGCCGTCGTCGTCCGTCGCCAAGTCATCGCGATTCAAGTCACTTGTCCGATTAGTACGTATTAATAAGCTTCCTTAGCGGCCCGACGAGAAGTCGCCGACTTCATCGCAAGTAAACTCACACACAACTGCACATAGAAAATTACGCAAAAAACACGCACGGGCACGCCGAACGGGACACAATCGCACTCCGCGGCGGACGGACACGGACTGCGGCGGCAGCGAGAGAGCTCGGGGCGGCGGCGGACCGACGACCGCGGGAGGATTCTTCAACTATCGAGCACCGGCGGCGGCGCCAACTATCGATATACGGCGACGCTGGCGTGTCTAAAAGGTAGGCGGCAGGACGTACACGACTATGGGCAATCGGAAGGCAGGTATATAAGGTACCAACTCTTCGCGTTTCCATCCCGAGTCGTCTCCTTGTTATTATACCGTGGTCCACGCTGCTCGCTATATTTTTTTACTGCTACTCGGCCGCCCGCGGGGTTAATCAAAATCAAGGTCGTTACCTACCGACTTTCTCGGTTCGATTCTTTTCGTTTATTTTTGTTTTTCCGGAAACCGTATTATAGGTATGCATAGCAAGTGCGCATAATAAACATAGGTGGTACTGCTGTGATGTTAAAGCACTTAAAGGTTCTAACCATATACCGCGATGCCGCGACCGTTGACCGACGTGCCACCGCGGTGCGCGAATATAAACAACAAACGCCTCAACGACACACGCAATTTCCATTGTATCGATGGTATTAACATTAAAATAAGAAATACAATTTTTTGTTAAAAAATTCCCATATATAGATAACGGCTTTCGTGTGATAAGACACACACATATATAGTTTGCTGTAGCAGTATTATAATGTCCTACACATTTAAGATAATTACATAATTATAAAAACTAGCCAGAGTTGTACGTTTTACTAAAACAACAATGTTATGTGACAACAATTATAGTGTTCGGCGTTATCATATTATATTACAACGATATTTATCATGCTCACGTTGTACTTAATAACTTAATATGTGTACAATGATTATTGGTTACCTATATACCTCCATTAAATTATGATAATAACCGTTAATTGTTTTATCGTTGAAAAAATAAATGTGTCAATAAACTGCATTTATAACTATATTATATACTTAAACTTAATGTTATTTTTTCTTGAACTGATTATAATATTCAAATAAAAGGCATACGTGATACGTGAAAACTAGTAAGGAAGACTCTATGACCATATCAATAATTGTCTACTTTTGTGTTTCTATAGAATATAGATGTTATCTATTAATCTACGAGCCATGAAATATAACCAATTACCAATGCTTTGACAGTATCTGTTATACTGAGGCCTAATTATTGGATTCGTGAAGATGAAAAAAATAGTTACACATTTCATCCATGGAATGGCAATAAGACAATGATGTTCAAGTGTGTAAGATACATATAAAAATATGTTGGCTAAAAATTAATAGTTATTATAATGTTATCAGTACAGCAACAATAATTGCGAAGAATAGACCCGCTGAACGATGGGTATAATATAATGTATTCAATTTATAAATTATGGATATAGAAACCTAAAAACAGACAAAATGTCACTAAAGAATGGCAAATAGTATTAAATGATAAATGACAATGGAATTTAATAATTTATTAATATTTTGCCTACCTGTAACACTTATATTATGTTATCTATAAATCTAGATAGTTTCTAGTTTCAACTGTGGCAATTTGTGTAGTATAAGATGCATAATTAAAAGGCCACAACAATATTACAGGTGCATACTACATTTCATAAATATTCGATATTAAAAAAGTTGTGATATCGAACAATGTAAAGAAACAACGGGATTCTGGATCATCGAATACGTTTTTTTTAATTTATATTTTTCAGATGAATGTTTAATTGGAAATTAAAAACAAATGCTCGTGTAAGTAAGTAATATTATATTATTTTGCCTAGAAAATTGATTACATGTATAAAATTTAAAGAGTTTTCCAACTCTTATTAGTTTTTTATTTTGTATCTAAACTTGAATAATACAATGCGCAGTGCAATAAGTTTAAGTTTCAAAGATAATTATTGTGTACACATAATACACAAAGTCATATTCTTTAGGTATACCTAAATAGATTTAAAGATAAATTTGTAATAATTCTAGTCTAATTGAAATAGCATTTATATACATCATAATAGTACTTATGTATGTTACTAAAGTTTTTAGTTATAAAATGTATTTAAATAACTTATCAATGTTGCAAAAACATCATATGATTTAAATTTAATAAGCTCAGAACATAAAATTGCATTATTTATTTCATTATTTTTTTATAAAAACATAATTCATAGTGATGCACTTATACAAATAAAATGAAAAATACGTAAAAAATAAATACTTTTGTAAACAGAAGAGTGTTAGATTGGTAAATAAATATATTTTCACTTAGGTATTTAACGGTATTTCGGATTACGTGTTGTTAAATGTTTGATTTTGATAAAGAATAAGGTGTTTTTGGGGCACAGTCGGGGTGATTAAGCCGTCGGATTACCAACAAGCACACTGAGAGTTAACTATAAAATACTGAAATAAATGTATGGTGTAAAGCTGTAAAAACAAAAATCTATTTACATAAAAAGAAAAAATCATTATCATCTAGGATGTATAATTTGTTAATCACAGAGGTTTTCAGAACTTATAATAATTTGAACATAAACTGTATAGCTTTTAGCTTATATAATTTATAATTTATAAGTATATTATATATACCTACGTTAGTATCAAATCGCCAAATGATATGATTTTAATTTTGATTTTGAATGACGATTCAAAACTCTTAGCCCCCATACACAATTAATATTTTGAATCGTCCTAAATAATAAATTATAACTCTCAGCATTTATTGAAGATTCCTGGTTGAAATGTGGCGAAACAAGTCCCTATACATCGTGTACTCAAGTATACAAATAATGTACAAAATATGCACCGATGTGCAATAGCACCTCCTACAATCTACATGTTACAGAAATCTATAGGACAGTTGGACTTGTAAGTTTGCCACGGTTACATGTTAACTATCCCCAAACGTTAATTCATTGAATACAATATTTATTTTTTCGGACATCGACATTTCTTTGTCTCTACTAAACAAAAATATACATTATGTAGGTACATAATTTGGTAATAATATTGGCTATTATTGCATAAAAATTAGTTGTGATATTACATGTTTTGCTGCAGTGCATTTATATTCAGGATAATAATTTTATTTGAAAGAGCAGTATCTAAGAAAATACAAGGAATTTAAAACACTTATTTTTAAATGCTTTATAGCATATGTATTACTATGATAATCAGTATTTGTTCTTAAAATGTTAAGAACACCTTATAAGTTCTAATTAGAAATAATTATACGTAGAGACGTAAGATAATATACGTGGTTCACAATAGAAAAATCAGAAATCACGTTGTATAAATGTTATAAGTTATAACTTATAAGTTATATTCGTAAATCATAATATAATACATACACATGCGACTCGTAGCGTTTATAATATAAATACATACATAGTAAATACAGTTTTTTCACAATATAGTGTATACTCATTCTGGCGGGGGCGGGTTTTTAAATTAGATTTATCCAATTATTTTAATCCCGTGCATGTATATATATATACATACACATCTGTCTCTTTAAAATGTTATATTATAACGTATTATGTAAATTCCATATTATGCACTAGTCTATATAATAGTCTAGTATACTTTGTTGCTCAGGAAAGCGTACATTTATTACATATAAATAGAGCAAACCTATATATATATTATTATAATATGCGTTGTACGCTTTAAGTGCATAAGTATATAATGCGAGTCGACAAACGCTTATATTATTATGATACTCGGACTTATTTAAATAAGAAACCTCAGCGCAATAAATAGAGGGATCGGAAAGCTCGAATACATTTATCGGCAGAATATACATATAATTATAATAGTGTTTAACGTTAATTTTTTTTTGTTATTCTCCGTCCACTATACATCGGTAATGACTGGAATGGAACTGACAGCACGACATAAAAAATTATTAGTTTATAATTATACCTATATGTGCCTATATATTATATAAATATAAATATAATATATAAAATGTGTTGAATAATAATATTATTAAGTCCTATTATAATATTGTATTATATATATTAGATATTATATATATATATATATTATGTAATTATATTGTATATGTTCTAAACGTTATAGGTCGGTGACGAGTACAATTGAATGAATATTGTGTTTGTGTATGCATCGAAATCTTCGTGAATCGTGATAAGGTACACCTATATATATGACAATACAGCGTTGTACCTATCTTTCAAAATTTTTATAATTGAATACAATATTATGAATGTTAAGAAATAAATTTCGTTTATTTATTAAAGTATCTGTTTTAAATGAAGAATTGTACTTTAAAAAAAACGTATAATATAATAAACTACGTTTATGAATGAGAAGAGTGTGTGTACCTATACTGCATAATATAGGTATTGTATTGTGTACACGGGGTGCATAAATAAAAAAAGTAATCGACAACGATTTTGAACACTAAAAAACGATTTAAATGTTAATTCAAACAACGCGATTGAAATATATGTTATTTTATAGGATACCTATGCCTGTTTATCGTGTGTGAGTTATTCGACGAATTGAAATACACGTATAATATGTATTTCTAAATGTTTTCTATAATCATAAAATCAAATCCTATTATTCATTTCCAAGTGAGTATTTTAACCCATACCAAACCCGAAATACCGAATGTACGCAGTCGAATGAATATTTTCATTATTATTATATTTGCCATTAGGTACATTATTTCGTTGGAAAACACGACCACGCGATGAAAAAATTTGAGTTATAAAGTCTGCAGAGTTCAGTAGGTATAAAATTTCACGGTACTCATTGATACTCACATAGTACATTATATCGTACAATGATAATTGTCACGGGCACCTATAATAATATTATATATTGTTAAACGCGCTGCTGCAGATGTGGCGAGCATTTTTGGCGCACAACAATTTTGCGACCGATTCAATTTTTTTCCGTCGTCTCGACCCTCTTCCACTGCCAGCATTATAGACTCGATTTTTTCTCGTCGGATCGTTTCACGTTTTTTCGTCTCGCTCGGTCACAGCGAGCGTACCTATAAGTCTGGTGCGGAGAGACCGCACTTGTCGACCTTTTCGGAATGCATGAACGGGCCTATTATACGTGTGTTATATCTATATACGATACACTGAATAGCAGCTCCCCGCCCCCGAAAAAAGAAAACGAACGTTCGGTGGTGTAATAATAATGATAATATAATATACACGCAGAGTGCAGACCGGGAAACATCGATGTTGCGCTGCACGACAGCGGCTGAGGCAGTAACTAGAGACGACATCGATGTTTTTCGTATCTGCCATTATATACACCTGTCCAGGGCCACACATACGTATACGAGATCACCCGACTCACACACACACACACACACACACATATATGTATATATGCATATCGTATACCTGTACACACGACGATATATAAATATACACGATGAGTGTATGCGGCGAGTGGTTGTAAGAATCGGTCCTGTGATGTTGCAGAGGGGGCAGTCGTTGGGAGGACGGTGGTGGGGACGGCGGCGCACAGACTCCTATAGCCGGGTACGAAACAGGTTTTGAACAAACAAGAAATAAAACATAAAAAAAAAAAGAATAAAAATAATAATGAGAAAGAGAACATAGCATAATACCTGCGCCTTGGGTATTTCTTCGAACTCTCTTTCACCTCTACCACGGGCCGCCGCCGCCGCCGACGCCGCCGCCGCCTCCGTGACGGTAGAACCGAATGGAGAGAAACACCTTATCTCCTCCCCACCGGCCTTTCCTTAATATAAAATATACCATATATATATATATAATGCGCGCGCGTGTGTGTGTGTGTGTGCGTGTGTGTGTGTGTGTGTGTGTTGTGTATACGTATACGCGGGGAATGTTTATACTCGTATAATAGGCATACACGAATATCGGATATACATTATGTGTATGGGTAGGTACGTCGAATATATATATATATATTATATAGTACGAGTAGCCGTATATAATATAATAATATAATAATATAATACGACTGTTTTTACTGCATCCGAGGCTGGAGAGCCTCCGCCGAGAAAATTATCGACGTGCCACTATATAGGTACTTCTATATAATAATAATATAATTTAATATAATGAACGAGCGGCGGCCTACTGGGACGACTTAACGGTTTGTAGCCTCGCGACTTTCGAGGCAATCGCCGCGTTTTATTCCTTCCGCGCTCACTGAACACCGAGTCATCGACAGGATGATCGTCTTTGACGACGACGACTCATCGACTCATCTTTATCCTTATACCGCCTTTTGTATTTCGCCTGTAAGGCTGTACCCGACCGTTTTGTCTGGAAGTAAGTGCCTAGTAATAGTTATGAGTTATGACGTATACATCACCGAATATTTACGACTGTAGGCGTGTATTTTCATTGATGTTTGTCGGCCGTCCAAATATGATGTACAATCCGTCATTCCGGTCGTCGAAAATCATGAAAATCGGACAACCGTCCCAATAATATTATTGTTGTTGTACGGGCGTCCGTCTTTTGCTCGCGCAGTCGAGAAAACCGTCGTAACGGTCGAGTCTCCGACCAGAGAAACGGCTTCCGATCGGACGATATTAATAATAAGAAAATATGCGTAGGTGCGGTACACACAGCGAATTAAATAATGTATACGGCAAGCGTATACTCGGCTACGAAATTGATTTCCCGAAGACGGGTATACATTTTATTGCCACATAAACAACGTTTTTGCACTCAACCGTGGCCTACAAGTCATTTAATAATAATAATAATAATAATAATTGATAGATGCTCCGCGGTCGTCGGTTAACGAACGAAAAACGGAACTATTTCGTTTCGTTCTTGCAGAATGTGTACGCATAATGTTATATTATGATATTATGCTTTCACGAGGATAATAATTTCTCACTAACGTTAGCGCAATATATTAAAATATTATTATAATACCCCTGTACGAGAAAACCGCTGCAAGTCGTTACGCGTCGGGTTGTTTAAAACAAAATTGTTTTGTATTCGCTCGCGTCGTCGTTATTATTATTACCATTATTATAATATGGTGTTATTAATCATTATCATTATACACATGTATAGGTACGTGCCCGGCGTGATGTATAATTAATATCATTATCCGCGTATTTCGAACACGCATGTGCATAATATATAATATACCAGGTGTACTTGTACATTAAAATAATATAATGTGTGCGTAGAGTCGTAGGTAAGGTAAATAATACGCTACTCGTGCGACACGCTCGTTTCGAAAAGCAGTCTCGGGCGATCTGCCGATACAGAACTCTTGCAGTCGCCAACCGTACACAATATAATGATATTTTAGTGTCATATCGGCCTTTTTGAGGAGAGGGGGGATTAGTTTTAATTAAATATCGTTTCGATCCAGAACCAAATCTCTTACCCCCTCAATAGAACACCACACAATATTATTATACTTGATTGTTTTCAGGTCTACGGCAGTGCTAATATAATATTATTGTTTTTCGTAAGCTTCGTCCTTAAACTATTTAGCCACGCGTTTGTTTAAACACTAATTTCTAAAAAGTTACATAAAACCAATAACTCAACAACTACGTGAAAAATAATATAATAATGAGCGTTGAGGTGTTTTATTTTGAGGACCCGTCAAATCACTCAAATGACAAGACCTCGGGAAACGAGAGAGTGATGCAAAATGAATCCCGGACGAAAAGTCCGGGGACAAAAAGTCCGGAATGAAAAAAGTTGGACTAAAAGTCCGGAATGAAAAAAGTTGGACTAAAAGTCCGGATTTATTTTTTGATTGCCGGACAAAAAATATACAAAAATATAACGGAAATCCACTATAGTTTGGTAGGTAGGTACCTATATGGCTATATCTATCTAATGTTTATCGCGGCAGTATGTCAACAGTTTATCTACCATACCTAACTCATAAGATTATACCTACATACTACAATAAGTAATAACGATAATCAATATTATTACCCCGATTATAATATATTATATAGGTACCTATATAGTATCATGTACATTTATCTCATCGATATAATCGATTTCATAAGGGACGTAGCGGACGTGAATTATAAATTGAATTTGTCACTTTGTCAGTATATCCCGAGACGCTATTTAGTTGAGATGGAGGTTGAAATGGAGGTTTTTGTAATAAAAGAAAATAAAAAAATTATATTTAACGGATATGCATATACGGTTCATCATAATCTAGTAACAAGTATTCGGTGGAAATGTTCCAATAAAATTTCAAAACAATGTCCGGGCATTTTAGTAACTTCCAATGGTAAGCTTAAAAAATTAAAAAAATTATATTTTATATTTTTAATAAAACACGTTTAAACATTTAATTAGATTATAAAAATCCAACAATTGAAGTTGAACATTCGCATGCTGGTGATGAGAATTTAGAAACAGTTGAAAAAGCCAAGGCTGAAATGTTAAAACGTGTTTCAACATTTTCAACGTCAACTCCTTCACAAATTTTCGCTGAAGTAATAAATCAGGTGCCAGAGCAGGCTTTAACATCTTTCGCAAATGAAGAAACAACCAAAAGAATGTTACGGCGTCAAAAAAATAAAGGTAATCCCAAAAAACCATCATGTTTGTCAGAACTTACAATTAATAATGAATGGGCAATGTACAAAGACGAACGATTTTTGCTTTTTGATAATGGTCCGGGATCGAATGAGCGAATAATAATTTTTTCATTGGATGAAGGATTAGTTCATTTATCAGAGGCAGATACATGGTTCTGCGATGGTAACTTTAAATTATGTCCCGAATTTTTTTTGCAATTATATGTCATTAGAGTTAAAAAGTATGACAAATTTATTACCCCAATATTTTGTTTACTTCAAAAAAAAACTCGTAGTACATATGAAGAAATGTTCACTGCAATATTCAATAAATGTTCCGAAAATAATGTTTATCCCGATCCTAAGATAATGAACATGGACTTTGAACAAGCTGTTATTCAAGCAGCAAAAACAGTAATTGGGGAACATTTGATAATACAAGGTTGTTTTTATCATTTGTGCCAAAGCACTCATAGAAAATTACAAGAGTTAGGATTACAAAATAAATACAATCATGACAACGTGTTTAGCCATTATTGTAGTATGATCGATGGCTTAGCTTTTTTGCCGGTGCAAAAAGTGATTGAAGGCATGAAGTACTTAAAATCAATTTGTGCACCCGATAATACGGATATAATTGATTATTTTGATTCCACATATGTTACTGGAACATATAGAAAAGTCGGGGTTTCAAAATTCAGACGGAATAAGCCATTGTACCCCCCTGAAACATGGAACGTACACGAGGCTACATTACACTCCAGACACCGTACAAATAATATTTGTGAAAGCTGGAACAATAGATTTGCGCATTTAATCGGGCATAGTCATCCAACAATTTGGAAGTTGATTAATAAATTTCGTGAGGAAGTGGGGGTAGATAAAGCTAAAATAGCATTACATGATATGGAACCAGTAAGAAAAAAAAAACACGGAACAGAAAAAAATGTAAAATTACAATATTTATGTAGGAAAATTGTTAATAACGAGTTAACAATAGCAGAATTTTTAAATAGGATTGGTCATTGCTTAAGAAAAAGGAATGTATTTTAAATTATTATTGTTATTATAAATGTAGACTAGATTTTTTATTATTGACATAGAAATTATTATTGTAGACTAGATTTTTTATTATTGACATAGAAATTATTATTGTAGACTAGATTTTTTAAAACTTATAACTTTTTAAAAAAATATTATTATTGTATTGACATCGACAATCATTTCTTAGGGAAACGTATTGTATATCAAATTATTATTATTATTATTATTATTATTGTATTGGCAAACGTAATGTTTATGAAAATTTAATTTGTAAGATTGCTGTAGGTAAGTATAATACAAATGTATATTACATGTATATAATATCTATATATAAAAAAAATATAACTAAAAATATTTATAATTATAACTTAAAAATAGTATTATATTATAATTAGGTATAAACTTAATAGACAATTTTGTATTTTCGGACTTTTTGTCCGACAGTAAAAATGTACTCGGACTTTTTGTCCGGCAATCAAAAAATAAATCCGGACTTTTAGTCCAACTTTTTTCATTCCGGACTTTTTGTCCCCGGACTTTTTGACCGATTACCATGCAAAATATACTTGGGTTGAATCGTTTCGTCGCCATGTACAATCGTATCTTAGTGAACCGAGGAGAAAAAAATGGTTTGATCGAAAATTCGACGGGCGAAAATGAAAAAGTCGCCGATGACCGCGTTTCCTTCACACTTTTCGTGATTGGCCATGAGAATAGATATACCATAAACAATAATCAATATAGACAGCAATTGTATCGATCGCACGATGATCAAGCGGTATACTCGCAAACCGCGATCATTTCCGTCGTCTGTCGGTCAGTCGATGTCTTCCACGAGTGTGTACTATTGAATAGTATGGTGTCTGATTATTAGGCGTCATTTGTCCTGCGGGCCGCCTCCCACGAGATGTGATATCTCTCGAACCGATGATTTCAAACGATTCTTTCTACAGTCAATTATCCGCTCATCATTCACTTTCTTTATAGCTCTCTTCCGACCAGATCTGACACGGTGCGAAATGTAATAAAATAAATACTTAGGCACATATTGTACACTGCAGTGTCATTCCATGTAAAACGTGTTAATTTCACTACCTATACAATATTCAAATTAATAACTACCCGAACAAGAGTTAATATTTCCACCCCTGTAATAGTGAGTGCCGCAGTGATTCTGGAAATTAAAACTACTCTGAAGACGACGGGACCTGGTGCTCGGTGTCCTGACTTCGGAGATCAATGTTACCAAATAAATATAAACATTATATAATAAACAGCATATTTTTTGTTCTATTAAAATATGATACGATACCGAGTACAATAAGTAATAATTATAAAGATACATTTGAAGAGGGTGAGCATCGTGAAGTTTTAGCACCTGGACCTCGAAATCGTAATTACGTGAAATGGTACATAATATCCATTGGCATTGTATAGTAAATAATATAGCATATACTGCAGGTGCGTTTATGTGAATAAAAATTCGTTAATAACGTTCAGTTGGTCAGTGATATCACTTCGCGTGGCATACAGCTGGTGAACTCCAGACACCTTATATACATAATATTACATTATTACACAGCATAATGTATATTAATAGCTGCACGCAATACGCCCGAACACCGCCCACTAAAGTACCGGGAGATTCACTATCTCCAACCATGAGCACCCTCATTTTTTTTACATTAATAATGAATATATTATTCAAATTCTGATTTTTGGAATTTATGAGTACACTTGAAGATTATATTTTCAAATATTAAAATTTTTTTATTTCATTTAAGAACACCTTGTAACTAACTTCTTTTTTTCAAAGAAGAACAACCTTTCTTTACCAAGTAACATATTAAGCAGATGATTTTTTTTTAAATTGATATATTAATTAAAGGGTTTTGAATTGAATTTTAAATAATTTTCAAATGTTTAGGTATATAAATCAAAATTCGAACTAGTTGTAGCTTTTGAGTTTCTAAAGTGTATGCACATGCACCTACTAAGGTCCAGGGATACAAGTCTGTGATCATGGGTTTAATGATATTGGAAGCATATGATGATTAGAAAATTATAGAAACGTCTTAGCAGAAGGTATATAGATGAATAAGAGGTCTTTAACTCAAAAATATTTTTAAATGTTTGTTGTATCTTAAATACTAGATTTAGATCGATTATAATAATTATTTATTGATTATACTAGATATTTATGGTAACACATATTTTAATTTTGTACTTCAAGTAAAACAAGTATAAATGATTATATTATCATTAGTACATACAATTTAATAACTCGCAAAAACTCATCTGTCAAATTGATTAAGATCCACAAATATTTTTAAAAAATCTTCTGCTGAAACAATTTATAGTAAAGGGAGGATGTAAAGATACTCATTTGAAAAAAAATAAGTTTATATGAAAAGTCCTAATACATTATGGTTTTAAGAAAACTAAAAATTTAAAGAACCGGAATTTGAATAACCTTATTATTAAAGGATAAAAGGGGCGGTTTTCAAACGTAGTGAATCCCCCTGAGTATATAATGGGTATATATACATAGTATACATTCGTATATAGTTATATTATATTGAATCATTAAACGATTTTAAACGGTCAAGCCCTGGATTCTGAGTTAACTTGTCACACACCACGCAATAACATATGCGTATTATACCGTCTCATAATATTAGAATGACGCGTACAGGTGGTAATTTAATTCTTCCGACATCATCGACCGCTGTGATAATACGTATAATATTATTGTTTCAGAACATAATATTATCGTCGTGCGTGCCCGCGGTTCACGTTTTAAAGAACGAACAACAACGATAAATAAAAAAAATGCCACCCGCTGTTTACGCATTTGAATATTATGAATAATATTATAATATATAGCTGGTACACAATAATATTATCGTGTACGTGAGTGTACAGTACGATGTGTAGGTACCTTATTCCTGCTATTTCCTGGCCGCGCGGGTACTTCCATCTCCGCCGTCGTCAAAATAAAAAGTCATCGTGTTATCAATATACTTTGTCGAACGGTGAGGAGACAGGCAATACACGCGAGAGATATATAATATACACAATATACATAACGTATTGTAAAAATCTCCGAAGAAATGTTTGTGTGTCGATCTTAGAGCTGAGACTATATCGATATAATACTAAACATCAAATTCCGACCGTAAAGCGTGTTTCTTCAGCATCAATAATTTTCTGCTACAGCGTACTAACGTTCTAGAATCTATAGATGATTCATACTATAGGTATCATTTATCTATTATTATAAATAATCGAAGCTGTCCCGATTGACTGACTGATTGACTGACCAACTTAGAGCCTAATAACTATGATATAGCTATAGAGACTTGAAATGTGTGTAGTACTTTCATACCATCATATGTCAGAGTGCACTGAGAAAGGATTTTTCAAAATTGGCATTTTGAAGAAGTGCACGAATGTCACACAAGAATTTTGAAATGCACGATGAAAATCCAAAAAATTATTATTGTTTATAAATATTTGCGATTGAACATTGCAGATTACAGATCATAATAGTAATAGTAGAAATACGTTTTTTGTTTTGATTGTTCATTCTGCCAATAATAGCTTGAAAATGTAACACTAGGTTCCTCAAGTAGTTGATATTGATTTCAATAAATCTAAAAAATGTATTTGCACAATTTTTTTTTATAGATATTTGAAGTCTAAATCAAAACGAAATTACAGTTATTTAAACATATTAAACGTGAAATACATTTCTTACAGCAATATAAATATATCATACAATATTTCAGAATCATTTTTGAGTGCAACGATTTATCGCTGAATTAAAATTTAACACACACCATCGCATTGACTTACTCAAAGACGAGGTACACTCTATAGTCTACATCAACTGTATACACAGTATATACATATAGCAGAGACGTTATACCTACTTTCCCCCTTTTTTTTGTTTATAATCAAGCTGTGCATGATGATTTTAAATAAAAATAAACAAATATATCATACTTTTATAATGTACAATACATATACGTTTCGTGTTTATAATAGTTTATTAAACATTGACGAACGTTTAATTGCCTCAACCAAAAAGCACGTGTACAATGAAGAGGAATAACGAAATAGTAGAATTTATTAAAAAAAAAAAAATGGTATTTTACTGTTTAAAATGTTCTAAGTTACTAAATCACTTTGTATAACCCAGCTAGGTGTTAATTGAAATAAATTATCTAAATTTTTTTTAGCCGAATATCGTTGTTATTTTTCTCCAAATTTACTTAAAAATGTTATAGTTAAATATATCATTTGTTACAGGACTATCCATTTATAAATAAACTATGGCATTTAAACGTTAACTGAACATTTTGTGAAAACCAAATAAATATGATTTCAAAGGTAAAATGTAGTAAGGACCTACGTTATGTAGAATATTGTTCGCATAAACGACAAATAAATACCTTAGAATCAAAGCCCGGCTTATGTCATTATGATTTTGTCTTGATCATGGCCGCACTCGTGATATATCAACGCCGCCGTACTATGTGTGCTGATTAACGAGGTATATCTAACAAACCTAGCATCTTAATTTTTTCTACTGGCTAAACCATAATAATAATAATAATAATAATAATAATAATAATAAGTAATCATACTACTACGAACTATTCATTACGCGTATGATTAACTGTAATATATAACATTTAATAACATGCTACCTATAATACTCGACCGATATAATATGATATACCTATTACATCCGTACTCGTTTCATACTTTGCGCGTTGTAAATACGTTTGCACGGGAACGGTGTGGTATACATTTTGTGTATAATTCGTACGTAATATCAATAATAATAATAATAATAATAATAATACAACGTTGTTAAAAAAACAAAAAACAAACTCATAATAAGGAAATATTAACCATTCAGTGATACTACAATGTAATACAAACACTGTATTATTAAAACTGATATTATTATGGAGTAATGATAATTACAACATTTTTAAGGTATATAATCTGGAAATGTGTAGGTACATAATAATATATTGAAAACCGAACAAATGTGTGCCTTTCGACGTCGATCAGAGACCATCACTGAGACTAGGCACCTATACAAAATAATTCAACAGTACCATTTTCCCCGTTTCAATAACCGACGCTGTAGGTACTTAGTATTCAAATTTATTGGGATTCTGCAGTTTCTGTTTTTTTTTTCGTGGAAAAGAAAAGCGGTCGTCTACCATTATATCGGTTGCGGGCTGCACTGTCGTCGACCCAAAGGACTTTAACGACGGGTTCCAGCTCCTATATCTGCAGTGGTACGTGTATGGTAAGTGGGTTATTGACATTTCCAGAAGGTCTGCGCGGCGGCGATATCACACAGTGTCCGCGCACAGCCTTCGGCGGCCACTGCTAACTGGTTTCCACGACCCATGTGTGTTGTTATGTGTACTATTACTATACATTATACTTTATTATTTATTATTTTCCAAAACGAGTTTTGCGGATTAGAAAAATGGGCCTAAAACACGATTATCCGGGTACCGTAATAACGTAAACGTATAAAGGGGATTTTTATCCATCGGAAAAGGTGTCTGAAAAATAAAAAATAATAAAAAAACATGTCTGCTGCCACCGCTGAAAGAAACGGAAAAAAAATGCAAAATTGATAGGTAGGTAGTAGGTACGTAGACGTCGTACACAGTCACACAGTATTTATCTTATACAGCATGCACCGTACGCTCGCGCCATCACACTTACACGTCTTGTTCACACCCGGATGTGTGCGGAATACTGTCTTTGAAGTATTGACGACGATATTATAATATTATGTAGGTACGTAAATATAACTATTTGTGTGCGTTCGCTCGCAAAAAGTGATAACCGACGGCTTGCTGTTGCCTGTTTGTGACGTCGACCGCATAGCGTATCTATTTAGAAGTCCTAACTAGTAGTATACGTTTGCCACATGAATCGCAAATACACTCCTATAAAATGCGATTGCGATAATGGTCGCTTATATATTATAATATGATACACTACGAAACTCGTTTCAAACAGATGCCCATCGGTTTGATTAATTATTTTATTATTCGTCTTCCTCGACTTGCGTGTTAATGGTCAATGGGTACAAGATTGAAGATATATACAGAGTGGTTCGCCAAGTATATTCACCCCGTATAGTTATTTTAATACCTAACGATTTTATTCATTTCGTATAGTTTCGAGAATTTTCAAGTTCAAATGGTCAAGAACCGAATTTTAAAGTACTGTGATTTATCTACCGTTTGTTCTGTGACAGTACCTTCCAAATTATTTTTTTTCGAGTGATAGGTACACCGTACACCCCTTTTAAATTCAAGACATATTCTTTGAAAATGTTGACGCATTGAAATCAAATTTTGCACTAGAGGTTTCAGCGTTATTAAACATTATACACATAGTTGTATAGATTTTCAACATTCGTCAACAACTTCTTCAAATTTATATTTACCTAGATGCATAAAGATTTCAAAAAAATCATTAGCTTAAAAACTTATAATTTGCCTGCAAGCTTATCATTTGGAAAAATATTTTTGTACCATTATACAAAACACTTCTTAAATGGTTACTACAATTTTAATAGTATTTGAAAATATGGCTTTTCAATAGACACTTAAAAAATGCATGATTATCAGATAAAAACCGGAGCAGGACTATGCTTGGAGAATCACTCAAAAGTAAAATAAAAATATAGGTACTAGTACTCGAAAGTGTATATAGTATAAGGATTTAACGTTGGACATAATATTATACAAAATGTATATAATATTATACAAGTATTGTGTATACGGTATACGATATGAGAACGTTATAAAATAATGTACACACTATCATAATAAAGTAATACAGCTGATGTATTTTGAAGACCAGCCAAATAAAAGGACCACACACTCGTGTGTTTTTTTTCTATACCCCGCTTATTATGTGGATACGTTAGTACCCCATGTACGGAGGTTGGGGTGGGTGGTGTCTCAAACACCAAACTAGATTGAGATTTAAGCAACCGTAAACAAAATCAAATCGGTAATTACTTTCTGAAAAGAATAACATATGATAATATTATAACATATACAGTGTACTTGTACTCACAAGACTGTTTATAGAGGTTTTTATTATTATTATTGTTTCGGGTGTGAGTCATATTATGAGAACCGACAAACCCTTTTCATTAAAAAAAAAAATATATTCTAGACGGGTAGGTTTCCTGTAAACACGATTGTCTCGGATAGGACGTCTTCAAAGATTGATTTTACGTCCAACTACACAAAACTGGTTATGTTGAATATTTATTTTTAACATATATGTACACAATATATTACACACATGGCGTAAATAGTGTGTGATTAAAAATGTGCAGCACATAAATTAATTAGATTTATGTAACGTGAACATTTGTTTGATGTATAAACTTATGGAAATGTTTTTAATGCATCGGAGAAATCGAAATCGACACAAACGGTCGACTATAGAGGATCCACGGACACTGTGTTTCAGGGCACTTGACTCACTCCGCTTATCTGACTGAACTTGGAAGTATAATCAAAGGTAGGTAAGTTCATGAAAACAATTAAGTTGAGTTAGATAAGATAAGTCAACGTTATAAAAACGTTAAGCTATTAGTGTATACATAGTTAACAAACAATAACACTCGAAAAGTTTAAAGTTAATATGGAGACAATTATTAGTTAGTTATATATAAATTTCTATAAGGGAATATAATTCATTTAACAATGTGGGGACATACCAATATTAATATATACTATAATTTAGACAGTTTCATATCATTATATTATAATTTATATTAGTTTTAAAATCACAAGTAAATACTTCTTATAGTATTATTTTGTGATTGTTACAATGTTACATATACTTTATGTATTTGTAACATATTTATTGTTTTAGTTGAATAATTTATAGCATGTTTGCATTCAATAATAAAAATTATTATTATAACATAACTCAAAATTTAAAATCAGCTGTATGTTTTTTTAACCTCAATATTAGAACAACATGAGAGAAATACGAGTAATCACGAACATACTTCGTAATTGAAAATCTCATTTGCCACAAGGCAAGATATAGTTAATTACAACTCCTCAGTGAAGTTCTTCCATCATGAAGAAAATATACATTTTGGACTTGTTCCAAACTAAGGGAGTTATACGTTTGTTGGAACGACCAATACCAAGACATATAATAAAATACATAATATACGAATAATTACAGGTGTATGAACAGTGTCTCCCGCAAATTTAAATTAATGTCGGTGTGATTTTTGATGCTGAAAATCTGATTTTAGTCTATCGTATTAACGCAACTATAAAAATTTTCCAGGTGTAAAATTATTGATTTATCTACCAGCCATTATCTATCTCTCGTCGTGTCGAAAGAATTAATGAGGCATGTTTAACGGTATCAGTTCGTAAAAATAGTAATGTACGTCTGACTCAAATAACGAAATAAATGTGAAAATACACTTTTAAATAAATTATCCATCGACGATGTTAATGTTCATAATCTTAAATTTACGAGGCAAGTCTTACATGAATAATATTTAAATCTCACGCCATAATACCTAAACATTGTCATAAATTATAATTAATATTAAACTAAATATGCCTACACTTTACTGTTGTTTCACTCGTCGTGCCGTCGTTTGTAATTTCATAGGAGGAGTATAATATTATAACATTATCCAAAAATATATATTTTGTATGTTATACATCGGTGTTGTAAAAATTATAAACACTAGGTGAAGAAATCGAAGTAATGGAAAAACGTTAACGGTAAGTACCTAATATTATTATTTGTCTGAAATCAAATGGATTTGGCGGACACAGTTTGAAAAATATACGTATTTCAATAACTATTGATCTGCAGCGTTCTTCACGGCGGTGGTAGGTTTATACAGGCGTACGATTATAGATGTCCTCACACGAATGCGCTTTGACACTGGATAATGTATTTTATGGGGGTATTACAAAAAAAAAATCCAACGAGAGCCGAACGATATTATTAATATTTAACAGTCTCTTTGTGTTTGCACGTAGGCATCTACACACACACGCACACACACACACACGCACGATATATATACGTCCGAGAAATCGCAGGTTTAAACGGAAAAATAAAAACCGGTAGTATGTGTATAGATGTAAAGTGAATAGGTACGCGTAGTACACATAGTGCATAATATATTATTGTTAGCCCGAGGAGACCTAAGTCGTACAATGACCATATAGGAGTATATATTATAAATTGTAATACATTGTGCCTACAATTATGTGTATGTACATTGTACATGCATATTATATGCGAGTGGCGATTGTGTGCGAAAAGTCCATCCTTGCTTTTATAAAGTGGCCTCCACTCTGGGGGGTTGGATGGGACAAATGTCCCGGGTGGAACAATTTTTAAGAGTGGCATTAATATTATATTATTGTAACGATAGCTTTCGAAATACTAAGAGTACATACAATAAACATCGTATTGTGTGTTTTTCGGATTGTTCAGTAATCCGTATACAGACGTTAAGAATTATTATCCGATATATCCTATCTAGTATGTAAGTGAATATGGAATCAAAAACCTTTTTTTCATTCTGTAAAAGCGGAATTTTAATGGTTTACTCACAGTATGTCGGCATCTATCCATCTCATTAAGTTTTAAACTTACTGCGACAGCAAACGCATATGTACGATAATTATAGTAGAAGAATTAATTTTCAATCAAAATAATAAAATAAATTTATTTTCTTTTATAAGATTTGGATCAAAAAATATTTCTCCCCGAGATTTATCACCTTTCAAAAATTATATTTTGATATGACGGGCCCGAGTTTTGAGATTTATGCTTGATTCTGGTGTCTGAAATTATTATCAAACATTTAGGGACATCCTAAAATAAGTGTTCTTGAAGATCATTATTCTCGTGGAGTATACTTATTATTGAAATTAGTTGAAAATTGAATGATATAGATGTCGTAATAAGTATATCCTTAAAAATACTGAATTCGCCAAACGCGATATAGGTTTTTGATTCCATTTACTGGAAGTTATTGACATAACGAGAATATGAGATTATTATCAAAGTGTGTACTAGATACTAGTGGTAACCTGAAGCATAATTCTTGGATTTGGCTAAATGTGACTATAGGTATATACTATATACTATTACATAAACACAACCTTAGACTTATTTTTAAAGTCTCCAATATCATGATACTATAATATTATCTTGACAATGGACAAACAAATGAAAATGAGGGCAAAATATAGATTTTCTCTTTGGTGCATATATATTATATACTATAAGCTTCGCAATCGTTGCAGACTTTGGAGGTCGTGGGTCGGATTCTCAGAAATCACGGCATCGCGTCGAAACTACGACGGCGAGCTTCGATTATGGAATATACGAGAATAACGAAAGCATATACTTAAATATATGATTATATGAACATTATCTATAATATTATCATAATATCTGGCGAGAAAACCGGGAGCAGTATGATGTACACGCATGAGCTGGAGTTCACACATCACACTCTCCGAGTCTCTGAGATGTGCATTCTTCGATACTGTACATGTATAAACGTTCACAATGTATAATGTGCATATATTATATACGTATGACACCGCATCTGTCATACTCCACCCTCCACTCATTAGTCACTGCATATAGGCCTGTGAAGCAACAGGCGTTCAGGGGGTTACCAAAATATTGTACATGCGCGTGCCACCAACATTGTTACTTATAGACCAGTTTTAAAATGTAATTATAAATTGCGGTCTACGGAAAACCAAAAAAATTTAAATATAATTTTATTCTCTGCAGTTTAAGAGGGGCCAGGAATGTACGATCGAGGGGTAGATTGATTTTAGAAGTCAAATCTCTTTTCAAAAAAATATTTTCTTATACACAATAGTTTTACGAAAAGTTATTGTTATTTATGTATTTAACGAACATTTTTTAAATTAACACGAATAAAAATAGTGAATTTTTATAAATAAGACCTAAACAAGTTCCAATACACTGACAATATACACCGACACTAATTTTGAAATCAGATTTTTTTTGCTGATTTATTTATCCTTCGGCCACATTTCAAATTTATTATTAACGAAAAGAAAAATTCCCACTTGAAATTTAGAAAACAATTTTGTTTTTTTAGAAATTTCAATAGAAAAACGATAGTATTAACATTTTTTTACAATTCTGGCTCAAAGGATTCAAAATAGACATCATAATAATAAATCCAAACATGTTTTCAAAATTATTATCGGAGTAATACTCAACCATTCAAATCAGTACACTGGAACGCGTATAGGTCTACATAATTCACTCAAAAAAACGTTAGGTTCCTAATGTGGAACCCTCTTGAAAAGCTACAAACTTGAACAATAATCTAAAAAAAACTATGTTACAAATTTACAGCTTTTAAGTGATAGCATAATAATATTAAGGCACAAAAATCAAATCTTTTTTTGACCCAAATCAGCTGCTACCTGTTTGACGGTCAATATTATGTTCTGCTCTCCACCCGCGAGTATGAGATCTATATATATATATGTATATATTTATAAAATTATAATATAGAATTTTAATCGATTTCGAAAGCTTCGCGACAGTGCGGCCGTGTGGGTTTCGAGTCAGCCGCCGCAGACACGACACGGAGTTTCGCATACGTATAAATGTATAATATTATTTATATATCATATTATTATAGGTGTATACGTTTTATGATCTCGAACGTTTCGATATTTAAATTTTCATTACATCCGATGCGTATCTGCGAACGTAATATAATATAATGGCGTGTTTGTGTCGCTATAACCCGGCACATACACTCGTTTATAATGTGCACACGCACGCACGTTTAGACGTCTCGCGAACATAACACTCGATCACGACCAAATATATTATGTTATTATATTATGTTGAGTTTGTCGCGAGCGTTCAAGTTTTATTGATTTTACCACGAAGATTTCTGGCATTCACCGTACTCATTACACGTTTTCATCTCGCACCGTCCAATCGGAGGTACACGTAAAATGTTATAATATGCGAAGCTTATCGACTAATTTTCATATACGTATAATACATTAGATAATATACACTTCACGCACTGGGGCACTGAGATTCTAGAGTCGATTTATTTACAACAGTCCGTACAGTCTATACACATCGTTGTTATTAAACATATTTTTATTATAATAATCACATTAACGTGTATTGCCGTATTGGTTTCGATTGATACATTTCCAATGTACAGGTACCAATATATAGAGTAGGTATCATATATTATAAGCACATTATTTGTTGGCTTCATAAAAATATGTATTCATATTCTTTGAATCATACTTCAACTGTCAACTATAAGCCGTACAGGAAGAAGTATGTAGAATTCAAAATAAATATTAAAATATCAATACTTATACTTAAGACATTGGTATGATTTTATTTAGAAATGTGATATCGTATTCGCTTCAACTATTCATAATATTATGTTTATTTAAACCGATTCAGCGATACGGGTACTTGGATAACGTGTCCGCCAATGAATATTTTACATTTTTAAAAAGGACGAAATACGTTCGGAAGGGTATGTACAAATATCGTAATTCGTTCAATATATATATATATATGTACAGCAGCAGATCTACTTCTTAAATATCACGCGAGTTCACTGCTCATATAAATATTACTCGATTAAAAACGATTTCGTTTTGTTTTCGGTTGCTCGACACGACACGGCGCACGAAGGAAGAACAGACATATATTATCTAGTATAATAATAATAATACCTAATAATATATAAACGTAACGCAATACCTACAACAGAAATATTATAATATTGATGTGGCTGTATTATGTTACACTCACGTTTACCAAAATCGTATTCAAGACGGATGAAAACGACTTCGAGACGACATAGGCAGGTACGCTGCAGAGAATACAAATTGCCGTTGACGGTATAGTGTTTTAATTTGACATCGGTTCACATGAGGCATAAATCTGTTACGGCCAGGAGAAATGTATACACAGATATTTGTCGAATCTAATGATACTCATTTCGTACTAATCACGTCTTCGCCGGAATGCGCCTGTGCTCAATCGTACGCGTACAACTGCAGCTTCTGCATTATACCCATACACAGTATTACATTATAAGTAGGTATCCAGTATATTATGTTATTATGTGTGTGTGTGTGTGCGCGTGTGTGTGTAACCGCACAGATATTATTCCATCTTGTTTTGATACCCGAGGCTGATTCGTTAATTGCTCACTTTTAATTCGCGCGTTCGAAACGTTGGTCGGTACGAGTACAATGTTTTCGTATAAGCTTCGTATGGTTTGTTTATATTGTTGTTGGATCGCGGCACGCAGAATCTGAGTGCTTTCGGACCACAGCTGCAGTCAGCTGAGAATAGTCGACGAAACGCCTAATCGCGCGCTACGACCTTTCGTGCGACGGTAGGTTTCATACGAAATGTAATATTTCGGCGGGTATTTGACTTTTTAAACAGGTACAATAGGAGTGTTAAAAACACGAGGTAAATATACATATTATTATGAATACCTACCGACCGATATTAAAACCACAGTGTAATGTGCGCGCGCATACAAAGGACATCGTCACCGCTGCAGGTTCGTTTCTTCTGCTGTATATACAGTCTTCTTCGGGTTTGTTGAACGACTTGAACGTATACTATAACGGACGAAGACATATATTATTATGTGCGCACGCGTGTGTATTATAATATAGGTATACATCGCACATATAGTATAATGTACACGTATACTGCACGTATACACATTATAAACAGCGGTTAATTTATTATGTAAATGGCAACGGTATGCGTATGGGTTGCGTTCACGGAGCATTAGCTCGTCCCCATCGCCATCACGCCGTATAATATCGTTCTATCGTCCACCCTGTATGTTATTATATATTTTGTGAGAGGAAAAAAATCCAGCGCGTGTAAAGCGCACACAAAGTTCTCGGTTGTCGCAGCGAGCACTGCATAGCAGTCGGTTTTATTTATTTATTTTTCTACTTCTCCGACTTGTCCACCGACCGGAACCCACTGCTGCAGCATCGCGGTCGTGTTCTGGTATACGGTAATGTGTTTGTGTGTGTGTGTGCACACACTAAGGCACATATTATTACTATTATTATTATACGTACACCACTACATGCAGCATACGCACATAGTATATGTTTTAGAAGACACCAGGGGTTCGTAAAGACACGAACAAAGCAAAAAAACATACATAATCGTACACTCGACTGTATTGTAATGCATAGGTTAAGTAAAATAACGAGTGCCGTTAAAACCTAGATTTTTTCCATTTTATATTTATACTTCACAAGCTGCTCATAAATACCGAACAATAAGTGAATGTGATGATGCTATGATGAGTATATGAAAAAACATCGTTGTCCGTAAAAATACAGTAAGCTTACAATATAAATAAATGCCAACAAATAAAAGATCAAATCAAGTGCAAAAAAAATTGATCTATAAATTGCATTTAAAAAAATGTTATAATGATGATATAATCAAATAACTAAATGTTGAAGCATAGGATATACGCAATTAACTACGTTGCATGGATTTTGATGGACTAATGGCAATGTAATGATCTCTTTGATAAATCAATAAAGATAAAAGTATTCTTACATTTGCCTTTTACTTCATTCTATATATGACATGAAATAAGTTTGATGGTTTGATATAATATAATATTATTATTAGAAAATTGATATGATACCTAATAAGTAATGATTTTACTAACAGTACTAGTAGTGTGATATTGGACCTACAATATCATCTAAAAAACGGAAGTTATTTAAATGAAAAACGATCAAAATACTATGTACATATTATTATACAGTTATAACTCGAGGGATATAATACACTACATTATTATTCTATTAAGAAGTTTTACATTAGTTGTATTTGGTTTGGACTTTAAATTTTTTGTCATAAATTTATTTCTTATGTTATTAATTAGCGTCAAACGAAATTCCTGGTAATCCTCATCAACGACTTAAAAGAAAATGGCGCAGAGATCTCCTTAACTATAAAAAAATAAATAAATAAATAAGTCAATAGGAAGTGTCACTACTGAGTGACTTCTTCCAACAATCCATTCACGTCTTTATAAATTAGCCCATATTCTTATTGTGTCTCTGGGTACAGATGGTATATTTCTTATAAAAAAAAAAATTGTAAAATAATTTTTGTACTTTCAATTTTTTATTATATTTTGTACTTTTACCTTAATAGGTACATTGTTTTTCTAAGATAAACCAATTATCGTATGTAAAAATTTAAACTACGCAAGAATCATTCGGAGGTTGACAGAAAGTTTAGTTGTTTATCCTATAGAATTTTCCAATATGACTGATATATAAAGTAAAAGTTCGAAATCCAGGTATTTATAGACATTAGACAGTATAGTTTAACCTAGGTTTTACCGGAACTTAATATTATAATAAACAACTTATCTATCATTCGCAGGGAAAAATATCTATTATATAATCATCAGGCATACACAACGGTTAATCGAATTTTTCCAATTCGATAAACGACCCCACACGCCTAAACATGCGTTGTATTATATTATATAGGTAGGTACATATTATTATAATAGTGGTCAAGTGACGACTATAGGATTTTTACAAGTAATCGTGTTTAGCATAACCGGATGTTTTGCGTGGAAGGAAAAAAAATGGTTCGTCAAAAATTCGTCTTCTGTGTGTAATATAATTTGTTAATGTATATTCTGCCCGGTGGCATTGATTGGAATAAATATCTATAACAGTGCCGATTAAGGAGGAGCGAACGGACTGAAAATTTTAAAACAAGGCGTACGCGTCATCGGTTCCCAAATAAAGTGTTCTCAGCGAGAGACAAGTTCTGTCCATTAAGAATAATATAGCCAACAGCTATATAATACACGTTATAATACACCAGTTACCTAGCTATACACCCAATATTGCAAACCAGAGCTTCAAGAATAAAATTAGAGCAATATTGTTGAATTTGTATTACCTGCTTGTCTAAATCAATTTGTATTAGATACCTACCATAGAGTTTATAATTTATATGTTTATTCAAGTAATCACTAATTATGTTTATTGACCAGGTGTAATATAACAAATGCGTATGCACAATAAAATATTCAGAAAGCAATAATTTTTTAAAAAATTTTTTTGTTACTGATAAAGTGATAACTAATAAGTTTTTTAATTTGACAACACAATATCCTTGGTATTTTTAATAATAAATCCAATAATAATGTTTATCAGTTATAGAAGATAAAAAATTAATTACTAACTACAATACTCCGTAACTAATTCAATAATAGTAGGGATATATTATACCATAGTAAACAACTGCGTAGTATGTAGACTGCAGATGCAACTGCGATGTAAGTACCTATAGTAATATAATACTCACTACTTTTGTTTTATAATAATAACATTAATTTAAGTATTAAAATTACAAAATCTGTAATTTATGGTTTCAATGAAATGTACAAACGCTGCCCATGGTAAATGGGCTTAAAATAAAATACAATATAAATTATTAGTTTTAAAATACAATAGAGGAATATAAACGAGATAAAAATTTGTTTCCAAACAATTTATATGAGATTATCTACTGCATGTATACACACGTATAACATGTAGTAAATAATTGAGTACAATATTTAGTTTTTGAATTTCACAAGTTTTAAAATAATGCGAATTACTATTATTTTAGGTAAAAATTAGTAAATTCAATCCATATTAGAATATTAAGAGAGCGTGAAGTTCGAAATAAAGGATATACGAGTAAGTACTACAGAATATAAATTACAAATATCGATGTAATAAGATATTACTTATATCAACATTCACCATAATAAACACAGTTTTACGAATTAAATGTTAATAAGCGATACAAATAAATTAACATTACTTATATATTTTATGATAAAAGTATGGTAATAATAAAAAAAAATTATGTATTTATTAATTTACATTTTATTTTGGATACTTTATTATAAACTGTTTAAAGAATAAACAAACTGATTAAGAATAATTTTAATAATGATTTTTAATTTAATGGTAATACGAGAATCCATAAATTAGAAATAAAATTTGTGTGTTCTATGTTTTTATACAATATGTTAAACTAATTTAATAATTTTTAAAATGGTGGTATAGGTATTAGATAAAAAAATTTTGAAGTCGTGGGTAGATATTGTTGTTGTAATTATAATATGTGCTTCGAAAATTTTAAATTATTCTCATAAGTGCGGATACGAAAAAATTTCCAGCCGAGTTCGTTATTGCATATTATAAAACTGTTGATCAGACTAAAGTCATCTAAGGTCAATCATAATTCTTAACCAAGCACAATATTACCAATGACCTTTATCTTTCAACGGTTACTATATACATTTTACATACATAATTATATAGGTGCTTACTTTCTTATCACGATTAACATTTTTGATATCGTTAATATCATTATTCTTATAATTTATTATGCTGGTTTACACTAATAGATATTAATTTTTTTTTGAATAGGTAATTGCAAGATTATAAACTAATTTTATTATATTAATGTTCATTAATTTGGATAAAAATACTTAGGTATGAATATTTTGAGCCATAAATAAAAAATAAAAATGTTTACTAACAAGTAGTTGGTCATAAAAAAAGTGCAAATGTGCAATAATACATAAAGAAAAATCAAATTTTATTGTAAAATCAATTTTACTATTCATAATTTAAACAGAAATATTATAATGCATTTCGTTTTACTCTAATACTGATAAAATAGCTAAAAAATGATTTAAATTAAAAATTAAAAATTAAAGTAGCTACGTACGAAAACTCCGATACAAAAATATTTCTATATTAAACTTAATGTATTATTAATCTATACATTGTTGCCTGCTATTACAATTGTGAATTAAATCATTTTGTCTAATTTTCTATATATATATACTTGTTTAACCTATTAACACCAAGTTAAAAATATAATTAAATATTTTCAAATAGATAGAAAAGATTGCAATAAATATAATTTTTAAAATGAGCATAATGGATGAAATGTATTATAGTATGTTTTATCAAACTTTTGAAGTAGTTTTATTTTGTATCTTCCTAATTATTAACAACACTAGACAGAAGTAAAAACAAAAACTGAATAAATCACCAACTTGTTATTTAGTATCTAAATAATTATAACTGAAAAATAATTAGACATAAGCAAATGTGCAATATTCATTCAATGAATAAAATAAATACGTTCAATTATAAAAATGATATGTTTAAAAAAGCTGTCAATTTATATCATTAGATTTTTTTATCGATCAAAGATAAGACATACATTTGAAATTTAGTTTGCATATATAATTATATTATGAATGTTTTATAAAAACTAATACAACAATATGATCAACAATTAATACGATATTATACACAACACATAATAATTAACAAATAATAATGCATTAAAAAAAAAACCGGGAAAGTCGTTGTTGAGTCATTGTGTTAAATTTATATTCAATGATAAATCAATGTATGCGATGAAAAACGATTCTGAGGGGCGACGACGGTCTGCCAGCCTATACTCTCCTCTAAGAATATTTTATCATATATTTTAATATTTATATTGCTTTTACATCTATTAGTGATAATTAATAACTAATTACTTCAACAAAAAAAAACATTGCATGTACTGTATACTTAATTAATAATATTATTAAAATGTAATTTCCTATTAAATTACTTGATGGTATCAAATTATAACTCAATACTTACCAATGGTGTGAATATTTTGATCGCACTTAAAGTGGTTTGATGAGGCACGGTCGTTCGCTTACCTGCATCAACGCTCTGAGCATACGTACCGGCCGTCGTTGCTAGCACTCGGATGGGTGACCACCCGGGTTTTTATAGCAACATATCCTTGCCACACATACAAACGTGTTCCAACCAAAAGTTCCCCCTCACCCACACAGTACTAGGCTAATTGCCTCAGTAGTTGAGCCTTAATCCAAATAAAAAAAAAAATAATATTTTGTTAAGCAAATAATAATACGCAGTAACAAGAACTTTTAAGTCCCCACAAATTCAATTTGTTTTTAATTACAACAAAATTATGAAAACCCTTGGGTTATTTAAATATGTACCCATTTCGCCTACAACTGGACTTCAGATATATATTAAAAAAAATAGTACATTTGTATTTTAGAGTTTTTAGATTCTTGTAAGAACACATTAAGAGAAATTATATGTACGACATTGATCAGCTTAAGCTATTCATCTTGACAATTTTAAACATTTTTAAATACAAAAAAAATTGAGTATTCGTTGCATTTTTAATATTTTATACTGCTATAAAAACACTTTATGTTTATACTATTAAATTTTCAAGGTTTTTTTAGTAACACTACAAAAAAAACTGAACAAATTAAAAAACTACAATAATTCTTAAAAGTTAAGATATATCCAAATACTAAATATATTAAAATTTTCACCGAGCATACAAAATCATAAACTAAGTAATATTCTAATGTTTCAAATGTTTACAAAAAATATTTTTCAAACAATAAATCAAAAATCAAAAATTATTTTAGTAGAAATTGTTATTTTAAGGGTAAATATCCAATATCGTCAACATTTTAACTTCCAATTGCTCATACTTAACTTATGAGGAATTTTCTATTACATTTTTAATTCTTAATTTGAAAAAAAATGTTACCCAAAATCTAAAAAAAAGTCGAATAGCACAAAAAAATAAATATTATATCAAATCTAGAACATTTTGATTTAAATATCTGCAGGTGAAAGCTTCAATTCTGTACACGACTAATTATTTTTTGCTCCAGTTAATTTTAGAGATGACTATAGGAATTCGTTACTTTTGATACCCCTCTCCCCCCAACACCCCACAAAAAAGGGCCAAAAGGTTTCAATTTTCTATCAGAAACTATGAACAAAGTTAATAACTGATACATTTTGTATGAAAAAAATAACATATCATTCAATTATCACCTTCTTAGAACCTAGAATAAGATAAATGGTGTGCAATATTATAGGTGGGCGAGATTGTGAGAAGGTGACCAGTGTAATATGAAATATTATGAATACGGCCGTATAACTCGTAAATAGCAGAGCAGATAAATTTAGTTATGTTGGTTTACACATAAACATAACAGGTATTTTTATAGTAATAGCATTTACAGAATTCATGCTAAATACAATATAATATAAATATATAATGTATCAGATTAAATTAGACATTATAAAATAATTAAATTAATAATAATAATAATAATAATAATAATAATACTGTAATTTATGAATTTATTATATAGCTGGCGCTCTCTCTGTAACATTTTTGTTAAACCAAACCAGTAGCCATCAGGTAAAGTGAGAGTTCTTCAGAGTTAAATGGTTTGTATCCATTTTATTTTTACGGCGTACCTATATGTACGCAACATTTTTGGTTATTCATTCAAAATTATCATAATAATTTTAGTTGAACTGTTACATTTAAGATATTTTTTAAACTCATATTTTAGATAAATATTGGGTGATTCAACAAACAAGCTCACCCCTAGTATATTCAAAGATCATATTTTCAAATTCTTTTTTTTTACTACCTAAGGAGTGCCCTAGGGTAAAATAAACTTCAGTTTCATCAAATGAGAACCCCTCCCCCCTCCTTCTTACTGTAAATTATTTAATGGATATTTTTTTTGAAAATTGTTGTATAGCTATCTAATTAATAATTCAAACGAGTAATTCTCAGATGACAGATATTACAATTTTTATACTAAGAATAATTATTATAGTCCTCCAAAATGGTCTTACAAAAATATAAATTAGATGTAATATTGGGTCTGGTATTTATTATACTTTTATTTTGTAAAGGCTATTGTTAAGAATTGTTAATGTTGATACTTTAATGTTAATCAATGAAATGTTCAAATAACTTTAGCCTCTTCTAACACATTATAGTATACAAAAACAAAGTTACTCAAAATTATTCAAAAACTAATTGTTATAATTTTTTCTTGATAAGTTAACATTTTTAGAAAAATTATCTACTTAATAATGTTTAGTGGAAAACCCGAAATTCGTATCTCTGCATGACATTTCTTAAGTAGCACCAAAATTATTATGATCTTTATGAGAATATATAAAAATTCCATAAATCAAATTTTGAAAACTTCAGTAATGAAAAAACAAAATAGGGTAAGTATGCTTGGTGAATCACTCTGTACATAAATACTAAAATGAAATACGACGTATGTCTCCGTGAAGCACACAGCAGAGTTACCTTATTGAAAACCATAATTATAAGTTATAACGCCCGATGAAAAAAAAATTTTATAAAATAGGTATATATAAATACAGGTGGAGTTGTTTTAGTAGTGTCTTATGATTAGGTACAATTAGACAAATTAAGAAACTAAACTGAATATTTTCATAAATAATCACTAGTTTTTAGTTGGTTGATTTGTATTACCTACTATTATCCGTGTAATATGTATTCAATTTGTCTTAAGTACACAATTCATTAAAATTAGAGTACATAAATACATTTTTAAAGTGATATTTTAAAATATGGAGTATATTTTGAATGGAACATTATTTTTATTTACTAAACCAATCTGGCAATCTGCTACTATAATTGTAGACTGTAACTTGTTATTATATAGATTATAGATGATACGTATCACTTATTACCTACTTATTTTTATATCTAGTATATTATGTTCCTATACTTTTGCTATAGAATAAATTAAAGTCATGCAGGATATTATACAATATATTAACATTCATAATTTTACTGTTTCTTTATCAACATCGCCCATTGGAAAATATAAGAATAGTCTTTATTCATATTTATATAATAGTAGGTAGCTGGTTAAAAATGAAGTATTAATGACTAATTGGTCTTTGATTTTTATATTTAACTAAAGCACGTTCTAAGAAATTATAATTGTGTATTATTTAATGTTTAATTTGTTTTAAATTACAATATCGATAAGATATATTATAACATTTAACGATATTCTTATAAATCTTCTCTACTTTCAATTCGACGATAAGTTAATTAACTTTAAACCCCACTGCCATGGAAATAACTAATAAGTAGCAATAATGTTTCCAAATTATACATTAAAGAGATAAAAACAATAACTATCTGTTGTTACTATGTTATTTTATATAATATCGAGAACAATAAATTAATATAAATTATTAATTTTTAAGTTTTTTAAGTAAAATACATTTTATAATTTTTATAATACGTTTTAAGTTAAATATAATTTTTTTAAATAATTATAATAATATCTTTTCAATTTGAAGATTTTTCTTTTTAATTCCAATGAAACATTTTTAAAAGCATAATTACAGTTATACGTAACATACTTAAAATTATTTTCGTTTAATTAAATGTATGTAACACAAATATTGAAAAAGCCATTAAATATAGGTTGTTCAATTTTTAACATTTAATTTATTTTTTAAAAGAATATTGCTCAACCAATGTGGTTAATTGTTGACATATTTCAAATAAGATAAGGGAAAATATATTTTGATCATTTGAATATAATATGCATACAGATTCAGTATCTGAAAGTTGTAATATTTTACCAAACATTTTATATAATGCAAGTAATTAAATACTATTCAGAAAATTTGTTTTTATAAGGGTTGATGAATTAATTTAATAGTATAATTAAAATATAACGACTAATTGATGATTGATATCACATAATTTTATGGTTGTAGCGTCTTGTAAAGTTGTAACCATAGAAAATAATCTGACAAGTTCGGTTTCCCACGAAGATTTAAAACAGTGAGTTTAATGTAGATTCATTTTCATGTTATTTTTTATAAATATTCATAGGACACTATTTATACTGTCTACATCTAACAAAAATATGATGATTTTAACATACAGGTTTCTAGTACTCAGCACAATATTATTATTATTATATTATTTAGGTAACATGAAATACACCTAATATTTATTACAATTTGGTAATAATCATTGATATAATGAGGGTTAAATCCCAATAAGGGTTTTGAACACTCTTGCCCCCATATTAACACTACCAATTCGACTTTGGAAATAAATATTTTATTCTAAAATGTTGAATCCTTATTGTATGTGGTTGCACTTTAGAAAATCGTTAACATGTGTGAATCGTATAATATTTTTGATTTATTGAACTGCTTGTAGCGTTACTGACGAACTATTATAATTGATTGTATCTAATTCGTGAGCTATTCGGTGTGGTTGGTGCAATGCTGTTGTAGCTCCTTCGACGTTTCAGAGGTAAGGATCATTATGATAATTATTCATAAAACACTAACGATTATTATCCAAGAAGCCTCGAAAAAATTATTAATATTAACTAGGTATTTTTGAAATGTATCTATACAATTGATTTAAATCAAATATTGAACAGTGCGTAACTCAATGTAACGTTGACTATTGAAATAATATAGTAAATCCATATTGAGTAGTATCAACTTAAAGTAAAGCATATCAATAGTTATAAAGTTAAAAATATATTTAAGCATATATTTAACGTTTTCAATTATCAATGGTCTATAATATTAGTCTTCAATACATTTTTGTATTTTCATCATAGGATAATACTATAGGTAATACTCGTAATAGTCAATTTAACATACAGTACCTGTATATCTACAGCTTATTCTGTATTTCTGAACTAAATATGTACAAGTGGTACAATAAAGCCATAAAATGCCAAAGATACAATTAAATAAGATATTGAGACAACATTTGTCTTTATGTTGAACTGTTAAACTATTTGAGTTTCTAATTAAATTTCAGAAGTGATGTAGTATTCCATAGTCAACAATTATATTATATAATATAATTTACTAAAAAATATTAAATTAAACTGTATACTAGGGAAATATTTTTAATCTAGTTGAATATAGAAACGAAAATACAAAAAAGTAAAAAAAAAAATTTGAACATTATATAAATATCTTACAACACGTTGCCAGTAAATTATATTTTAGTTAATGATATGATACCTACTATAATAGCCACTAATTCATAAGTCACATTATTTAATTGCCGAAACCAGGTTTGTTCATATTTGTAATCATGAAAGTACAATAAACACAGTCAACAAACGGTATAAGGCCACCTTGGAGCCTTTGCCAAAAAAACGTTTTTAAAAAATATTCTATGACACGCGTTAGTTGCGAATATAACTCGTTGTATAATTAATGGGTATGGGTCAACCTAACACGTGCACATAAAACGACATAACTGCCATTCAACAATATTATGTGAAAATCACCACGATAGTGTAATAAAACTATACGTCTTGACTATTCCTCAAACGCATAATAATATTTCGTCAGAAAATCAAGTGTAAGTATCATTAATATTGTATATTTTTATGTGTATGCGACGACTGTACCTGATTGTTGGCATTGCAGCAAACTCGTTCTGCCTTGGAACTTGCAAAAGAAGTCCGGTCGTATGTTGTAGGCGGCCAAAAAGTGTCGACACAGCGCGGACACGTCTGTGGCGGCGGCGGCGGCGGCGGCGTCGGACCGCAACTTTTGGCGATGCTCTGGTCGCGGTCGTAGCCTGCTGCGTGTCTGTCTCGACGGGTTCGGTGTCGACGGTGCGGGTCTCCCACGGTCTTCGTACTTCTGGTCGGCTAACAGTATGGATTCGTATCTGACGGCGCACGGGGACATCTGGAAAACGTGTGTCGCATCGTACACTATATTATTATGATGTTTAATTGATATATGGTGTCGATTAATGCGGAGGAACGGCGACGGTAACGGTCTCGAAAAACAAAACAAACAACAGACCACGTCGATAACAATAACGATGAAAAGTGAAACGTCGCGATGATAAGACGAGACTGAAATGAGTGGGCTCACGGTAAATAATAATATTATAATATCGTATAAGTAATATTGTTATGTGGTCGAAAGCTGTGTGTCTGAGCGCGTGCGTGAGTCTGAGTACTGAGTCACTATGTGTACGTGTACGTGTGTGTGTGTGTGTGTGTATTTGTGTGCGTGAGTTTGTATGTGTGTGTGTGCAAGCGCGCGCGTACGTGTACGTCGGGGTAAGGGGTTAATAGGTTACACCCATCGTTGTACAAAAAACGCATGCCGTTTTTTTTTTTTTAATATGTTATTTAGCGTATATCGTTTTTAATAACAGGCTATGATCTCGATGGAAAACTGAAAACCGGTACCGTCACGAACGACGGACGCTATCTTATTATACACATATATAATATCGTATGTAATAGGTACACGAGATTTCACCTCCCGCACAATACGCGGTTCGTCCAACCGTCGTCCGAGTCGTCCGAATCGGAGTTTCGATCCATTGGGCAGCACTGTAATATTATAGACGATTATTTTCACGGTACCTACGTATCGGTGCGATTAATAATAATTTTTCGACGGAGGTACACATTTCGACGCCTCCAAAAGTAAGTTATGGCCATCGGTTTAAACGATAATGTGATAAGTATACACATGTATTTTTGTATTAAATGATTCATAAAATCACGCTTCCCCTTCGTTTTGTATTTCCTTACAATTGAATGGCCTTGAATAACAATTTGTAGCAAGCAATATTTTTACTAAACAAATTGCCAGTACTTATTGGTTTCTCATTTTCAATCGCGTCGTGGACAATTTTTAACGAAAATAATAAAATATACAGACCATCATGTATTTTGCGAAAATTACTGGTTTGATCATTTTTTTTTTATCAAATTAACGTCAAGATATAATGATTCTAAAAATCACAAGTATAACAAGAAAACAAACATCAGAGATTATTATAATGTTTTTGAAATTACTGTTAATAGTGAAACGTAAATCAAAATACCTATGTAGAACACGCTTTGCTGTAACGATTTAAAACTGCGTTTATTTGTGAGTACAATTTCTTAAAAATATAATATTATAAAATATTCAGTGTGAAAACCTATTGTTGAACAGAATAATATTAATCACTATAGTGGGCGCGCCTCTCCACATAACGTTTAATACAATATTTTCAACACACAATGACACCAACTCTTTCATTGTTTACCTTAAAAGTTAAAAGTACTTAAACGCTTCTTATTCGATGATATTCGTTTTACCGATGAAAAAAAATATACCTACCTATATAGTTAAAAGACCAAATTCAGATGTTGTTAGTAAGATTTATTCATATATATTGTTTGCTTTGGGATCTTTCTAACATAATCGGACGATTATAAAAACGCATTTCGTTAAAAAATAACACACATGGATTTTTGAAAGTGTCACAAACACAAAAAAAAATCCATGGAAAGAACACGCATAATTAAAATAGATAGGTAACAATATTGAATGCATATAATTAACTTTAGCACAATAATATTAATATAATTTTATAAAAATAGTTTTATAGCATTGGATGTGCCAAAAAATTTTCTAATTACTGATAAAAAAATCAAAAAAATCGGACAGCTAATGAGACGTCGCCGACAAACTCACCGCGGTCGATACAGTCGATAATCAAAAGCCCACGACAACGACGACAGTCGTAAACGCGTTGTTAACGTTTATTATACTCGACACTCATGTACGGATTTATCGATGAGAACAATACTTGTAGTGTCTCGTATACAAACAATAATATGTAGGTAACATTAATCGTGATAATATTATCATAGGTCAAGCACGGGCGATGTATTCTCGAAGTTCGGGACCTATCTAAAATTATAATTTGTATTGTATTATATGCACACGCGCAGTGACATATCATTGTTGTGGTACACGTAAAAGGGATCGTAGGTGAGAGATGTCAATATTTTTTATATTTTAATTCATAATAGGTAGTACAATTTATCCGATTACGGTGAGAGAGAAGAGAAAAACCGGTACCTCACTAAACGTTTTGTATTCAATATAGATACGCAATAACAAATGTTACAACAGTCCTCGAGTTGTCGTATACGTATTATAATAATATAATTAATAAAAATAATAGACTAAATGACGGGCCGAATAACTATCATAACATTTAAATAAAGTAGGTAGCCATTTAAATAATTTTTTCTTTGAACTATTATCGTTTTCACTGCCATTGACCGCGATGAAAAGTATATTAGGTGTCTAAAATCTAAATGATACATACAGGGTGAGGCCTGATCGGTTTTTGAACAAGAAAAATTACAGTATACGAAATGCGGGTATCAAAGTATTAAGATTTTTAAATGTAAATTGAATCCATCTAGTACCTACCATGAAAAATCTACTTAAATACCTACTTATATCAAATAAAATAATTTAACGATCGTCAAACCAACGCGTAGAAAATAGATAATAATAGGTATATAATTTTAAATCGCCATAAGGCCCATATCTCATAATAATATGTTGATGAAAAATCAAAGACCTGAATTTAAAATTTAAAAAAACCCCATAAGGATTTGGGTTACTACCGATACAAAATCTAACTGTTAGCTGTTTAACGAGAAATAAACACTCCGTCGGTGATCACTAACGAAGAGAAAATTATTGCCCGATGAAAGTTTTTACTACATGTCTACATTCCAGGGACTGCTGCAAATACGTTATAATAAGTCATAAATTACTCATATCGATATGCTTTCAGCTATTATTCCGACCAGGATATTTTCTTATGGATTTTCAAAAAAGGCGATTTTTGGGAATATCAGAAGATGTACTGCAATTAACTTCTGTGCTTAAAACAAGAAGACCAAGTGACAAACGCGTCCAACTAGATTGTTATAACCTATTGAATGATATCGAATTAATATAAAATATTATTAATAATACATGCGACTATACAAGAGTTGTTTAAGTGTCTGGCTACGCTGGCTATAATCAGACCTTAATTTTTATAAAGGGCTTCCGGAAAAATCACTTATGGCGAAATACTTCTACTTTTTAGACACTACGCCTGTGAACAAAAATAACACCATACCAGTATTATATTATTGTGTACTAGGTATACCTACATCCATTTAAGCAAAATCTATTAATACATATTGAAATGTCCTTTGTTTTTGCATAGACTTATATGTTAGTGAAAAAACGATTGACACAACATCATAATAAATTATATTATAACATCTTTTAATATGAATGAAAAAATCTGTACTCAAATAATATAATATGTCAGTGTTATAATTATAAATGTATTCATTTTTCGTTCCGAAAACACAGCAATTATAAAGCCATATTATGTGATATGTCCGTGCATTCTGATATCCATGACTAAATGTGCTAAATTGATATCATCAATATCTTTAACACACTGCGCCGATGAGAAAAAAAATTAAGTAAAACCGGAATGTTATTATCATATTATTATGATGTGTATTTTAAATACTTATTCACTTTATACAATAATACAAAATGTATGTTATGGGAATATAATATAATATTATCATTGAATTTCAAGTATAGATACATACGTATTTGAAATAAAAGCGTTTACGAGTATATATAAGTATAAGTGTATAACTGGTTTTTTCCTAAATTCAAATAATATTTTATTTAATATGTAGTTTATACCGCAATGAAATATTTGTAAAAATTAAACGGTTTTTAATACAATCACTAAAGTATGAATATATTATAATGTGAATGTTTCTTGTTGATTTATGTGACAATAATTATTAAGGAATATGCATAAATGCTTATTTTACGAGTATAGTATGATATTATAAAACTATTAAAAATATTGTGTTTTTTGATTTAAAAATATTTTTTTTTTGTAGGTTTATTGAGAATGCCGTGTTTGTTAATTCAACGAGGCTTGAATTTTTAATTCAACGTGGCATAAATATTTACAGTTTTGGTGGTATCTTTGTTCATTCATATCTAGATTGGTTTCATGCTGAGATGATCTGATTAAAAAATGAAATCGTTTGTATTATAAAAATAAACTGACGACAAACTATCAAAAAAATTCCCTGGAAGCAATTTTAAATTACATCGTACTCAGTACTTGAGGTTTAATTTGAATTTTTTGATTAAAAATCCTGCTTGCATGGTGGTAGGCTTATGCATCATTCTATTAAGTAAAAAAAATATCGTGAAATCGTATTAAAGTTGGAATCATAGGCGCTTGTTTAAAAAACTTCATGAAGTATGTTAATCGAATATATTTGGTTTGTAAAATTAATCTAAAATTGAAATATGTATTTATTTTTTCGTGTTTTTAAAAATGTATCATTTTTAAGAGATGAACATCTTAACTTTTGTCATTTATTATGATAAAAGCTTTTGTAAATTTAAATAATAAATATACATTCGAGATGATGGACATAACATATTATAATAGGAAACGTAAGTTCAAAGTAGTTATATATTATTATCTTAAATTACTTAGGTGCGCATTGCAGCATTTATTGTGTTATTATTTAATTCATAGATACTTAATTTTATTTGTTTAAATATTTTGTTATAATAAAGATAAATAAAAACTGGTTTTAATATTTTTAGATGGGAAGAAAAATCTTACGTTTGTTTAAAATAAGTAAGTTAATACCCAATGAAAATAATTCTATTTGATGTATTAACTTATTTATCCATACATAGCGTAGGAAGGATATAAGTGATAAGATTTTGACGGATCTCAAAGACCAGTTTAGTTTTAATCACTGGTTTTTAAGATAACTTAATCCTTTTTTTATTGTTGTTTTTTCAACTATTATTATTATGATGAATCATGGTTGTACAAATTAAAGTATATTCTTTTAATTAATGATACAATTTCGAAGACACGGGTTAGAAATGATACTAAGAATTCATGTACCTATCAATAAACAATTTATCTCTAATAATAAATTAAAATATAATATATTATTTTAGATTTACTGCCAAAACCAGAAAAGTAAAATGTTAACAATTCATAACAAATTATTTCGACTACATTTTATTCAACATATTAAAATAATGTTGTATCGAATAGGTATCTATTATATATATTGACGTAAAATAATGCATATCATGTATACTTGTTGTACTTCCATCGATATAATATAATCAAGCGATTTTTTAAGTAGAACCAATGAGTAGGTATAACCAATACCTATATACATTATGAAAGGAATGCACGACATACGTATTACGTACAACGTACATTGTAATCGAACTTTCGTATATATTACATTTAGTAATCTGATTTTCTTTTAAGTTATAACTGATTGTAGTTTTTTTGATATAGGATAGTTTAAATAAATGTATAATCCAATAGATTTTTCATTAAATGTTGCTGCTTAGCATATTAACATTCAATACCTACCGTTTAATTAAGATTATTATAAACTTTCTAGTTTCTACTAAACTCAATGATTATTTTGAATGTATGCTTAGAAACTTTGGAAAAGTTTATTTTTTCAATAATATAACTGTTAAAATATGTCGTTGTTTAATAATAATACAAACTAGACTAACTATTTAGAGGAGAAGCATTCGCACCATCGGTTCCTGAGGAGAAGCATTCGCACCATCGGTTCCTCCTCCAGTCCTCGATACCATTGCGAAAAAAAAAAGACTAATTATTTATATTATACTAATACAGAACCTATGGTTAAAAAAAAATGGAAGTACCCGTTTACCATTGTAGGTCTTTATTTTTACGCCCAAAACTGTACAGTCTTACATATAAGACATAACTGTGATTTTATTTTTCGGATATTATTATTAATTAATTAATCATATACACTAAAACGTTTAAATTTAATATGTATTATTATTATAAAGATTTTAGGGGTATTAACATACCTATATCTATAGTAAAAATATTTACTATTAATTAATTATACGTTTCTCGGGAACATTTTCAGTACCTATACAATATTTTAACATGCACCTACGACGCTTGTAATTTGTAAATATACCTATTTATAATCCACGAATCAAGCGGCAAGCCTTATTTGATTTTAATTATTAACAATTTATAATTATCTACAGCCTGTAGTAAACATGAATATAAGATCACGAGTAGCGTCCTCGATAGTTCGTATATCATACAAGCGAGTGAACACTATGTCGTCCATCAAAACATTAAACGAGACCGAGTTTAGAATGTTAAGCCAAGGAAATAAACACGCAGCCTTTTTAAAATAAAAAATGTATTCCCCTCTGCGGGGTCGCAGCTCACCGCGTGTACTGTAATAGCGAGTATAACATAAAAACATTGAAAACTACGTGGTACATGTAGGTATGAAACTATAAAATGTTCACTGCTGTACGGTGTATATACGTATTATAGACATTGCAACGACCGGACGAAAAAACGACGACGGAAAACGGCCATCGCGATAGCTGATGGTGCAGCAGCATCTGTGTCGGCGGCGGCGGCGAGGCGACGACAGACGAGAATTCTGATGTCGTCGCGGTTGAAATTTATGGATACCGCGGTTGCTCCCGATGTCGGACGACCAATTTACAAGAACAATGGATGGAAGGACGCGGTCGCTCGGGTTTCGTGCGTATCGACCGTCGCGCGGTGTCTAAAAAACCAATAAATAATAATACTATACCTATACTACGACTACTGCCGAGCGCGCATATCCATTGTTCTGGACCGTATATTATATAGATCCTAATGACGGCTACGTCAAGACGGTCGGTGGCGGTGTGTGCAGCGTGTATATAGGTATGATATCGGCTGCCTACTCCACAACGAGAATAGGAATATAGTGGGACCTGTGCGGGGCTCACGTCATGTGTACGAGAGGGGGGAAAAAACGGTCTTAAAATTATTGCGCATTTTTTTTTTCGCTTCCACATAAACCAGTTCTCGATCCGATTTCAAACGACGGTTTATATGCAGCGCGCAGAACCAAACCGTCTCCGATTCGCCACACTGCAACTGCACTCTCCTCGGTTATTACGACATAATATATATTACTATTATTTTTATTGTTATTATTATTAGTACAGTACTGTATATTATTTGATGCGACCCCCATTGTCACGTCCCCAAAGGTATGCGAGCTTTTTTTTTTTTGTTTTCGTTTTTCGTTTATTGTAGTCGAACAACGTTCCCGCCAGACGGTCGGCCGCGGCTGTCGACGGGATAATATTAATGACACCGGTCACCGCGGGTCCGACAAAAGCCGCCTACAAATTATCGAAGTGTTATCAGCTTCAAATATCCGAATCCAGCTAATATATCGACCGTCATCACTCATCATATTGTAATAATAAAAACGTAATGGTTCACATCGACCCCCTCGTGTTCGTGAGACTCGTGTAGTAAAAGGGCAACGCGATGTGGGCATTAATAATATGATGTGCATTGATCCGCCGGACGACCATTATACATTTTATTTTGAGGTATAAGTGTATACCGTTCGATAAACAACACCTAAATTATTTTTTGATTAGCAACTCCGATAAATGGAATACATTACGATTAAATTTACAATATTTTCGACTGTAAGTCCATCTTTATAATGTATAGATTTGAAAAATATCAATCAAAACTAGTGCGAACATATTTTTTTTTCTACTTTTTTTTCTCCTTGTAGTATATCACTACAAGGAGACCGAACTGTTTGCACATTGGTTGGCCCATTTCTTTTGCTACTTCATGCAAAAATAACGTACGACCATTTTTTTTCTAAATATTTATTATTATTCATTACCACCTACTTTAATTAGTGAATATTAGAAAGTTCATAATATACTCACTTCTCGTTAAGCCAGGGAATGTATACAGTGGTATGAATATTAAAATGAAAAAATTTAACTTAATAAATGTGTCTTTGCATTCGTTTTCTCATGTTAATTATTTATCGTATAGAAAGTTGGTTTAAAATAGATGTAATAATTTATTTTTAATTGGAAAATTAAAACAATACTGCATTGTCTACGTGAATCCAAATTTTTCATTTTTCGTCTAACGTTATTCCAACATAATATTATTGTTATGTTGTAACTAATAACTGAGAAATAAAAATGAAATTTAACTTATTCCTTAAAATTTTGAAAGCTTAATTTTCGATATTTAATTTATTACTTACATAGTTTTATACACTGGTTCTCTTATTATTGGAAATATGTATTTATTTAAGAGTTATAAATTATAAACAAATTGACTTGATATTTGGTGCCGCGGATAAGTATGGAACTGTACAGGATGAATCGATAAGTATAAGTATTCTCACCTACAATTTTAACAATGAATTTATTACAATTCTGGTTTTTAAAATTTTTAAATATACTCTAAGATCATGCTTTTAAATATTAAATAATTTATTTGAAAATTTCTACTTAAAGAGTGTCTTGTGGTGATATAAACTTCTGTTTTCAAATGAAAGCCTGTATTTTTTACTGAACATTTTTATTTATTGAATTTTTTTTGAATGTTGATGTGAGTAACTAATTCAAAATTCAAAGGAGTATAGTTACAAATTATAGTTTTTACAAATTATTTATGTTTGTATATTAATATTAATCACTCCGATGTTCAAATGATCACAGTCCCATATCTTCCGAACCCATTATCACGGACCTATTGACATCCTTATAGTAGTTAGTATACTATATGTTAAATAACTCAAAAACTACTCATTTGAAGTTTGATCCTGATACGTCAATATTTTCAAAACAATTATCCTCTTATTAATTAACAGTAGATAAATCAGTTTTCAGTAAAAAAAAACCAGAAGTTTGTATCTAAAAACGACACTCCTTAAGCCCAGTAGTAAAACATCTTACGAATAACACCGGATAGATTTTTTTAGGCTTTTTAGAATTTTTTACTTAAAATCGATAGCCGTTTCATAAAACCAACGTAAATACATTTAAAAACTGCAGTTGTTGTGATATTATTGAACTACGCGTAGGTCACAGGCATCGTATGCCATTGTACGAAAGAAACAGCGATTGTCTATTTTTTCCCGGAAAATATGGTATTTTTATATTGTTGCATTCCTTATAGTTCCTCAGTTCCTAAGTTTACGAGAGTCGAAGCCGAGTCCATGGAACACGGACGTCGTGTGACGTGACCCTGCGGTAGGCCATATAATATTACACGCATATTGTGTATAGACGGTTCACGCGCGCGGCATTATCATCACGAGGTGCGGGACCTTAACCCGCGTTTTCCGCGCACCGACAATCGACCGGCCGCATAACTACTACGTCGGGCGCTAGGGCTCGGGAACGGGCGGCGGGAACAGCACGGCGGATGATCCTACACACGATCTCGCGTGCACAAGAATGAGAATTCGGACCAGAACGTCATCCGGTATATATGGTGCGAAACGTCGCATGATGTTGGATCGATCGATCTCTCGGATCCAAAATAATATTACGATCTGCAGTCTATACTATAAACATCATTGATCTTACCTGCTGTATGGTGTGTCGCACCGCAGCCACAGTTGCTACCGTCGTCGTCGGAGTCGCCGTCTACGCGATAACAGAAATATCGTCGACCGCAATACCCTCCTCAGTGGCGAGCCGGAGTCGCTGGCGGATTTCACGTGTCCCGCGGTTGAAGAGCGCGCGCGCGTCGACGACAAGAACAGCTGATCGCGCGCGCCGAGCACGTCGCCGGCCGGTGCGCGTTTCGTAAGTAGTAGTAGTAAGAGCGGCGCGCCGCGGCCTGGCCCGACTTTTCCGCGCCACCAGTGGCCGGCCCGCAAACCGGTTTTCCGCCGCTGCTGCATAGAAGCCGAGACGTTTCGTGGCTTCGACCGACCGACGCCATCTGTTCTCCGCCGCCTGTCCGCCCGGACGCCAGAAAAACGTCAAATGGGTTTGTTTTCCGCTTAAAAAAAAAAAAATCTGAAAAACAAGAAGAGGAAGCGCGCACCCATCATTTTATTATTATTATTATTGCACAACATCATCACAACTTCGGGACGACGACAAACGAAACGAATTTCGTGTTTTACACACTAAAACGCGCGATATCCATCTCCGGCGCATAAATCATGTTATCGCGGTTGGCGAACAGTATACCGTCGAGTATTATAATGTACTCAAACGATTTATACGATAGAACCGCGGTATAGATTAAATGCCGTGATAGTAGCCGGTATACCGTGTACTCCGCGTGTACCGCGCATAAACGCGCGTTGGCGAGTAGCTACCTCGCGTGTGCACGCGAAACCGGTAGATCCGTAGATCAAAGATCTGCTTAATAATAATATAATATACAAAACACCTGCACATGTGTGCGCCACACATCGCTTGTATGTGCAGACGGCGCTTATCGCGCGCCAGTGACAACAATAATATTAATACACAATAATATAAACTATATACTATTTATACAGCGGAACCCCGACAAGTCGAAATTCAACGGAAATGCAATTTTTTCCACTCATCGAGGAGGTTTTCGACATTCGTACTAAGGTTTTCTAGTTACCAAGTTTTTGAAAAAAAATTCGTTTCAAAGAGTTTTTTAAAATGTGTGTAGGCATGTAAAAGTTGTCAATTATTATATACAATGAAAAAAATGTGATTATATATAGGTGTTATTTAAATTTAAAAAAATATCAGGAAAAAAAAAAAATAAAACATGTGTTGCAATTTTATAATAGATGATTTGTTATCTTACTTTGACTTAAAATTTAAGATTTACTATTATCAATTTATCAATATTATCAAATCATCGGAACGGACCAGCCGATTAGACAAATGTTTAAATAAAATCATCCGTATAATTTATTATCCGTCTATATTCGGAGCACAGAATGTTCGAGTTACCTATAGTTTTTTTTTTCGAGCAACCAAGGTTTTCTTAAGGGAACGGAATTTTTTTCGACTTATCGAGACTCCACTGTATCATAATATGTATCACTCTTGTGGGCAATGAACTCTGCGCGGACGTCGTGTCCTACGGTTTTCGACGTTTCCAACCTACCTGACATTTTTTTTTTTACACACGCACACGGTACGCGACGTGTTTTGTTTATCGACGAATTTCGTGTTTATAAAGTGTTTACACGGCTTCTCGCAGTAAAATGTCACGACGACGTCCCGGGATACGGGAACGTATACAACCGTTTACATGGATTTCGGGGGAGGGGAACGACGACTTTCTTCGGGTTTTTATTACTGCGATAAAGTATCGTGCTGATACGCGTAGAATATATTTTAACTCCTACAAAATGTAATGTGATGTTTCGAAACATATTTCATGATACTATATGATATTGTAATATTATTGTACGAGACGAACGTACTGCGAATCGGTTTTGAACTGAACGGATTGTTATTTGGGTTTTAGGTTTTGATAAATAATAATATTAAAACATAAAAATTTTTTATTATTATTTATGATTTCAAAAATCAAGATAATTGATATAGAAGTTAACAATGTTTAAGAAGGTCCGTGGGATGATCATAATTCAGAACCTGCAGGATATTTAAAATATACATTTCTTATCTAACGTTTATAATCAAGTTACTTTAAATCTTATGGGTTGTGATTAATTAAACAACAGTAGACGATGATTACATATAGATATAATACTATGGTATAATGGTAAATGATATACAAAATAATATGTCCATTTGTATTATGTACCTATATGGGTTATATGTGCGTGTTGCTTTACAATAATTTCACCGACCATTATATTAATATACGCTGACAATTTATTACGAAACTAATATTTTTATGGAATGCAAAATGTATTTATTCTTAAAATTTATAACAAACATTTTTGAAAAACTGCTCGGGATATAAATATTATCTGTATATTTCCTATATAGATGTAATGTTTTCACATGTATTATAATTATTTATAGTGTTATTGCCAACAGGTTGTTAATATTAGTTTACTTTTGGTGTTGTCACATTAATTTATTGTTTTACGTAAAGGACATTACTTATTCAAAACATGATAAGTCTGTTAAATTATAACAGCAAAATGAGGTATTTGAATAAATAAATAAATAATTATTTGATCGCTGATAGACTATTAGACGATAGAGTATTTTAGTATTTATAGTTTTACAACGATATATTATTTTAGATTGATTTTAACATTTTTAACATGTTTTTTTCTAATACATAATAAGACTCAATAAGTTATAAGTTACCTTAGTTTGAAATCGTTTCATCAAAGTGACGTTTTCTAATATTTTAAAACACTTAAATCTACTACAAGTGATCTAGTAGGGGTTTATTTAATTCGATCAATGATATAGGTAGGGTAGGTACTGAACAATAAGTGGGAGTGGTATGTATTTATGGAAACTATTCACGAAAGACTCTAGCTTATAAATAAAACACTAGTTGTAATTTATACAAAAATAAAATATTCATTTATGTATGTATAAAAACATTATTCATTTTAATTATGCCCAATACGAATTTTTTAGGTAATTTATGAGGAAATTCAAAGCTCCCATTCTAATTTTTAGTGAATAATAATAAGTAATAATTTAAACACAATATAAAACTATTCATTCTAAAACAACTTTGTGTATATTGTATACCTAATATAATATAAATATAATACCTGCAAACAGTCGATAGAAAAAAATCACAATAAGTGCTAAGTGCACTAGTTATTATTATATTTTAATAGTTACACAAATACATAATATAGAGTATTGTATAATTTGTAAATTACAACCGACCATCGAAATGGGTATATTGCAGCCGATACATTAAAATAATATTGGTGATCAGCTATATTGGGGGAGAGGGGAGCAGCTGCCCCACTTTAAATTTCCAATGCAGCATTTTGAAGGGTGCTCTGCCCACACCCCCTTTAACTGATTTATGATGATGACATTCATTTAAAAATGCAAGCCTGTGTATCTTTAATACTTTTAAATTGGTATAAAAACCACTTATGAGAAGCCTTGTAACGCAACGAGTTTTATAGATATTTAAGAAACAAACTAAAAAAAAATTAGAAATGTCCAATACCTATTGGTATTTATATAGTTCAAAAGGCTACGTTATATTTTGAAAATTTTACCATGTACGCATAAAAAATTTGGTGAAAATGTCAAGTACCTATCTAGTACTTATTTGAAATTTTTAGAGTATATTATTATATTTTATACACACAATGACATTTTCAAATGCAATGTTTTCGAAAAAAATTAATTTAACCTACTTTAGTACTAATGCATAATAGTAAAATTAATTACTTTAATCACAATAATATCATAAAATATATCTGCTTAGTAATATTATAGGCTGACAGACGTCTTCGCTCAGAATCGTTTTTAGAATACAATGATTTTATAACATTGAGTTCAAATTTAACACATACATTACACTATTACAGTGACTCTCTAGAGACAACGGGGCATTACTCGCTTTTTAATTGACGTTCTCAAAACAGAAAAAATACAATTATTATTTATATGTGTATACAAAACTCAATTCTGGCGATATTGAGAAACGTAAAGTAATTTATTATTTACATAATATTAAAATATGTCTAGCATTTGTCAAGGAATCGCAAACTAATTTAAGCTGTGGTTTACAAAACTGGGATACCCACTGAATATTTTATGAATTAAAAATATTACGATTTGGAATATAATAATATGGCAAGTAAGTTGTTTTTTTCAGTTTTCGAGGGTCAAATGGTAACATACACGTCACGCGGCATGTATTGCATTAAGCATTCGACATGTTTTTTCGGAGTTCAGAGGTAAATAGTAGGTACATTTTTATGTATAAATTTTGAACTTGGCAACTGTTAAGTAACTTTATACATTATTTGCGCCATTCGTATATCAACATAATTTATTATTTCTCAAAAATCATAGGTGTTTGAGTAGTAGACATTTGGCAGTAAATAACTCATCCGTGTCGGTCAATCGCGTGTTGCCGTTGGCCATATAGATGCGGCATAATTCGTAATAAACATAATCAGCATACAGTGTTGTAATTCATTGGTATGTTTTTATTAGTGGGAGTATTTATAAGAATAAATAAAATAAGGAGTGTTTTGTTTTTTTATCAAAACAAATTAGTACATTACATTTCTGGAAGATTGTCAACTTTTCTACTTTGAGGACATATTATATGAGCCAGTAATATAATATTTTGAATTTTATTTACTTGGTCACGTGAAATAAAGATAGTGTAGTGAAGTGTGTGGATACAGAATTTTTCGCAAGCGATATGGATAAATATTAAATGATCCACATGTGTATTTTAAAATTCATAGAAGTCAGCGCAGATAGTTCTTCAACTACAAGAATAAGATTGTAAAAAATCGTTTGTCTATATAAAAACTCTATATGATGTTTAGTATACCTACTAGTGCATATAACCCTTAAATAATTTTTTTTAAGGGGACCTTATTAAACACAACAAATTAAATTGATAGTTCGACATCACTGATTATTTACACCTAACTTTCAATATTTTAATAATACGTGACTAGAATAAATAAGTTAATACAAATTAATTGGAAAATTAAAAATTCAATGAATATCATTGTTTGCATAACTTATAAACTCAAAACTATATTTAATTTACCAATCAGTATTGTAGTCGTAATGGTATTGGATAAAAGAATTTGTTTATTATTATCATTTTAGTGCAATTAGTGCAGTATGGCACTAATTGATAAATGATGACCACAGAAAAAAAGCGATTAGGTACTCAAATTAACTTGCCTATTAAAAGTTGTAATATATAATATTATAATCATCAATATTCAAAATATATTAAACAAACAAAATTTGATTTCTTTTTTCAAGATTTAAATGGTAATCCTGTGATAATACTTAGTGTCAAGTTCCTACTATATTATAAGGAACCTATTCTTATACCCATGAACTGCTTACATCATTCGTTTCACTTTCATATAAAAATATTGAAAAAATGTTTAAATCTGAGTGGATTATTATAGATGTTACAAACATTAAATATGCATGTATATCATTTATCATATATTCATATGTATTAAGGGGTATTAAAAATATTAGATAGAACCGAACGTGTTTTTAGAAGTGTTTCGTTAGTAATATTAAGTAGGTACACAATCAGTCACTGTGCCTGTATTTTTCTTTTTATCGTATTTCAAAATAATGATTAGTATACGTTGACTGTTCGGCATGTAGGTACTTAATATACATAACAAATCGTAAAACAGAACTTCTTAAATAAAAAAAAGAATAGATGATCGTAATAAAACAAGGGTTGTACTCTTTAACCCAACCACGTCTACGCTATTTACCTTCTTCAATCACGATGTGTTTCACAATTAATAGCAACCGTTAAATATATTATAGTATAGTATAATATAATATATAGGATGCTATCTATAGTATTCTGTAGTTATAATGTGTAGTTAAATAAAAAGGGAAAGGGCTTTTAAAAAAGAACATTCTACGGTAAGATGTAATGGAAGAGAATACTTATTAAAATATTATATACAGCTATATATATATATATATGTATACAAATATTTGTGTTTTTAGTTATTATAAAATATCCAGATGCTAACTGAATTTTAAGTAGTAAATATTGTTGACAAATCCATGATGATAGGTGTATTGGTAAATGTATAGGTACAAGGTAAATGGGTATAAATACCATATATTATTATATAATTTAAAAAGGAAAATAAAGAAAACGTATAATGGCTAGTTAACGGAACAGTAATATAAGCTGAAAAGTAAAAAAAACCGGGGGAGTAGCTCTGCTATATACGAGTATGTACAGAAGCAGGTGTCTAGTATATCTATTATTGAGTAAGTCACTTCATTACGGGTGCTTTAAATTTGAATTCAATGATAAATTATTGCATATGAAAAACGATTCGAAGCAGAGATAGACCTATGATCACATGATATCATATGATATGATCAGACTGGGGTAAAATACTTTTAAAAATTGTTTGGAATAAATACTCGAATATTTATGGAAAATAGCATTCGGAATATGTACTTTAAAAATACTTTTTAGTTTTTATTTTAAATATATTAAATCAAAAAATAGCCAACAGCGAGAATCATTAATGGATGATTGTTCACATCAAAGTACCAACTGAGCATATTTTATTATTATTATTATTATTAATTGTGTAGGTGGCTAATAAAATTAATAAGTAGTTTTTCTACCCTAATCACATAATCTAATTGTGCCCCTAAAGTATAAATTGTTTATTTAAAATAAAGAAAAAAAATATTGAACCAATGATACTTTTTTTCGAGAATATTTTAAAGTAGTACCAACATATTTTATGGTACATATATTGTAATTTAATATTTCTAAATATAATTTAATTATTTTAATTTGAATTGTTGATACTTGATTAAAAATGTGTATGATACTATACAAATGACCGGAAAAACAAGGAAAACAATTTTTTTATAGTAATAAAATACTTTTGGGAAAAAGTAAAAGTATTCTGAATATTACCCAAGACTGCATAATATGACGAGTCACCCAATACTTCTAACTGATCAAAGAATAATTTATAATAATTGTATACTGCTATGCGTAATTTAATTTTCTATTGGTAATACAATAGTTTCAACTAATTTTCCTAAAAACAAATCGCATACAATATTATAAAATAATTACTATAATATTACTAATTAGCTGCTTTCAACTTATAATTCAACACCGACGTACCACAGAACAAGTTAAAATAGGTTCGTCGTATAATTAATATCTTATCAACCAACACAAATATTTTGAAAAATCAATTGTGTATTATAATAATATGGCAAACGTGTCAAGTCACTACAAGTAATATTTTTTAATTACAATAAAATGACTGAAATTGTTATTATAAGTTCCCATTATTCCTTATTTTGTTTTGTTTTTCCCGATTGTTTTCAAATGTGCTAGAAAATTTTATTTTTGACCTAGCAACTAGCAAATTAACAACTACAATCAAAAACCTACGACTTATACACGTCAATATGTTATATAATAACTAATAGGTAATAACGCGCCACGTTTAAGAGATGAAATAATATTATAAGACAATTTAATGATGATTTTGATAATGTTATTAAAATTATTAAAAGTGAATTTAGCCTGTTTTTATTGTAATATAAATTTCTTTACTGTGTATGGGTGCTAAAAAACTATTTTTATACACATTTCTTATTACTTTTGCCAACTAATATTTAGCCTAGGAGTTTATCGAGTAATCAAATAACAACTTGATTATTAATATATCACATTTGTAGGAAGTATAAAAAGCATTAGTGTAAAGTGTAGTGTATTACATAACGCTTTGTCTTCCAACTAAGTATATTACGCGTACCTATAATGATTATCATTATTAAATGAATTCTTACTCTTTACGCTTGCCTGATAGTTTTGATACCTAGATCATATAAGTTGATATGGCTAATAGTGATTTCAGTGTTGTGAAGTGTCTTAGTACAAGTATCCAAATATTTTCTTTTCATTATTATTTCATACATTTCTTAAAACTATTTTTTTTACAATACAAAGAATAATAGTGTTTACTGAATATTCACTCAATATTCGGCAGGTTAGGGCAAATGGTATTCGGCAATGGGCTCATACATTTTATTTATTAACACACATTATATTTGAATGCCAATGCATATTATGCAAAATCTAAGCAAAATACGACGTATAAAATTGTGCAAAACCGATTGAATAAGAATTTTGGCCTACTTAGATATTGAAGATAATGAACAAAACTACAAACTATGCATATACGGTGTCCTCGGAGATCCCACACGTCGGTCGATATTATTGGCCCAACTGTAATAAACGTGCAAAAAAAAAAAATCAAATTAGAACGAATCCTTCGTCGTCGTCTTCGTCTGAACGATATTGAGCGCGAACAACACTCGGCGTGGGCTGCATCGGGAATAATTTAATATTATTATTGCTTTGCGAATGAGCACTGTATCGGGCTAATCGGCCGCGGTGACCAACCTACAATGCCGTTCAAGTATTCGTGGTTGACCGGGTCTAGGTTAACCAGGTATATAGGTGCACCCACCGGCGGCGCAGAAAATACGCATCTATACATACTCGTACGAATAAACATGATATAATTAAGGCGGCATATTGTACGTCGCCTCGAGCCACCTGCGATCGTCTTCGCCACATCGTGGTTTATAATAGATGTTTGGATTTTTTTCACTACTCATTTCGTATACATTTATTATACGTAGCGCCGAAGCGTAATTTATATTATACTTAATACATTACGTACACAAATGTTAATATCTCGACAGTTATACGAATATGAGAAAATATATTGACTTTCGACACACGCCGTTCTGCATACATAGCACGCATGACATTAGAAAAATATGAAATCACTTTCGCGATAGCCGATAGACTTGAAAAAAAATGTTAATGGTAAAACATACACAGTACGTCGTCTATACTTTATAGGCACCACCGAAGTTAGAACTGTAATTAATAGTAAATACATACGATAGTAATTATACGATAAATAATTCACCAATAACCATGCTAACCGTTTTGTATCCTTTAATAATGCATTAATTCAAATCCTGATTTTTAATTATGCTCAAAGACCATATATCCAAATTCTTAGACTTTATAAAATTAAAGGGGTGTCCTGCGAACTTACTTTTTTAATGAAAACCACCTTTTTGTTATAAATTGTTAAGCCAGTCATATTTTTGAAAATCTGAATGATTTTAAATCGAACTTTGAACGCGTAGTTTCTGTGTTATTAAACTTTGAATATTTATAATAATAGGTTTACCTCTAAGATATGGTTGCTATGATTATTTGAAAACTATACCGTTTGATACTTTGATAAGAATTTCATTATTTGTAAATATTGTAAGGTAATTGCATAAAAATATTGATTAATAGCTTCACTCAAATTTAATGGTTCAATTATGGGCCACTAAATCATGTATAAAAAGCCATTAACCCACTAATATTGACTCATTATCTTTAGTGATTGTAAATGAAACCTAACATAAATATTATATCTATATTTTAAATATTATAATATAAGCCCATTATCATTAGAACCATTATATTCTTAGATTCTATATAGTACATTATGAAGCATAATATCATGTTAATTTCATGTGTTTGACATAATTTACAGTAAAAAGTTCCGTTATTATTTGAAAAAATCCAGACTGCAAGTTACAGAAGACTTCTTAAACGTTATAAAAAATATTGAACTATTTGAAAGTATATATAGTCCTTAAGTATGCTTAACATTTCTAAAATTGAGAAATTTGAATACATGCATCGTCAGAGGTTAGAGGAGGAGGGAATCATGGCATAATCCATTTACATTTCACCCTTTCTTCCAAAAAAAAAGTAACATTTTTGAAAATATTTCGTTAACTTCATTTTAAGTTATTAAAAACCATATATAACTCAAAAAGTATATTTTTTGTTGTAATTATTTTTAAAATCTTTTACATTTTTTTAGTGATAACATGCATTTTTAATTTCATAATCCAAAGCAGGAATATTTATTTGTTTATCTGGAGTATTTATATAATAACTTATATGTATCAAAATCATATTTTGGACAAGTAATTTATCAGTTACAACTTACAAGTTATAAGAATCTACAGTTTATGGGTTAGAGGCTTTGCTTAGAGTTTCGACGAACCAAGTAATGATGGACCAACATTTTGCGGAGTAATTCTGCGTATACCACTCTACTCCGCTCATTAAAATGTAAAATAATTATAACTTATTTGCTACTTCGACGAAATTCGGTGTTTACATTATATCAAAGTACCTATAACTACTTCAAAAAATATTCTGTTTTGGAATAGGGAATGAAAAATGCATTTTGTCATTAAAAAAGCAAGCAATTTAAAAAATAATAAAGATAAAGATTAAAAAATATTGCTTTTAAAGACTTAAAATTAGGTATGTGAAAAAAATATTTTCAATAACGTCATTGTTTTCTGAAATAAATAGTGTCTTACGTTAAATGGACCGCCCGGTATCATAAATAAAATGTAAATAATAAATACTAATATAATATGCATTGCCCAACGTTTTGCGTACCTACGATGCCTACGACAACGTTTTCAGTGTATCGCCGCCTCGGCGCACCGACGTGAATAAATGTTCATAATTATATTATATTATATCTCAGATCTTTATCTCTCATTGATGGAAAGGCGAGGTGTTTGAAACAAAAAAAATGAAATGCATATGACCGCAAAATGTTGTCATTTTAAATATAATCTTTTACGACGGCAAGACTATATAATATGGTTTTTTTTTTAACTGGCTATATGTAATATATTGATGGGTGATGAACAAACTTATTTTACATCATACCGGTCAAGTCGTCGTCCAAACGTTTTCATAACGGAACCGAATTGCAGTATTGGTATCTAAAAATCGTATAGTTTTAACGAGCTTCTATAATATATGCAGTAGAGACTATTAAATATTAATATACTCACTAATTTACTACTATTCGTACATTATTATTGTTGGTAATTAAAATTTGTACTTGAGACGTAAAAGTTTGTCTTTGTACACAATGTATATATTTTATTACAATATGCGAATAATTACCTATATAATAAGTCAACAGCTGAATAATAACGAAAATCGATTTTCCCAAAGAAAGTGTGTGTCGATAGGCAAATAATCGTGTGTCGGAGTGCTCTGACCAATTAGCCATTTGTTGCTCGACCATTAATGATATTATTTTCCGTAGATCGTCCAGAGTGGAAATACTATTCAGTTGTGATGCGGAATTGTTTAGAGATTTACTTTTACTCTTGAACAGTTGCAGTGGTTACAACAATGCATATAGTTACATTACATTACGAAAAATATAATATATAGACCACATACAATTACTACGTTTCCATAACAAAAACTACTCGTGTTGTTATCTAACCCTATATGCGATGCGCGAAATCGCAATGTGCTTTTAACGCCACCCTGCAGAGCTGCACACGTACATATATAAATATAATATATAATATCTACCTGTGCACTCGCATTGATAATACGCCTATTCAAGGATCACGCAGTCGCCATCATCATGTTACGTGCATGCTATTTTCAATCTGATTTACGATCCTTTATTATACTGTAGCTCCCATAAAAATATGATTAAAATATTATGTTACAGTCGGATACAGTAATAAAATCGTAAAACTGATTTATATATATATATAATACGTCATGTCGAACCCGACTTAAAATTATACGTTGCCTACAACAGTTATAACTATATAATATATATGTATATATGTATAAACACCAGAATACCTACTCGGATAGTCAGATGCTCGGGGAAAATATTTTATTTCATACATTATTTTATTTTATTCCTCCACTTCTTTAATTTCTTTCGAACAGTGCCATTTACTGATATTTAGTACCTATATACGATCTCCGAAAGACAATGAGAAAATATAATGAATAATGACGGACCGTAAACTTCCTTACATTAATACGTGATATTATGTTTACAAGGTACCATTAGTACCGTGATTCGGAATAGTACCGACCAACAAAATTAATCTTAACTTAACGGCCATATCGTTAATGACCCAAAGTTATGTCTTGTTATTATGATTTATATTGAATAGGTACCTATTTCCTAAAAAGTGTTATAACTTACAGTATTCTTAATATATATATATATATATAATTTATTCCATCGTCAACTATTTCAAAAATTTCACTCATACGACTGTCGCTTTGAAAAAAAAAAAATTATATTTTGAATATTTGAATACTAATTACTATCCTACATTTTTTGAACATCCTTATCATAATCATTTTAACTTGTTCATTTGCATAATTAAAATAAAATGCTTTTATTATATGCTACATTGTCAAATGCGGTGGACAATTTTGTTTTGACCTACCTATATATACAACACTAATAATATGTGTATAGTTTATTTTTACTCAGAGTATTCATTAATTGGAACTTATTTTTATCAACACGTTGTGTAATTACTTTTTAACATTTTCTTTTTTTCTTACCAAAGTTCAACTCACAGTGCCATAACAAAATATATGGAACATAATATAATAATTATTTACTGTTTAACTTGCGCAACGGTATGGAATATGGATAAAACGAATTTTGCCGAAAAATGATGTAACCACCATATTATTATAGGTAACTACTGTAGTTGTAATTATTTAAATTTATTATTTAAAATTTGTATTTGCCAGATACCTAACGGGTTCATAGGTTACTCACCTAGTGTAAAGTGGATCATATTATAATACGTATTTTCGTAATCCCTAATCAGTATTATGGTATACTGTACCATAATTACTGTGTATAGAGTACTGAGTAAACGTAAAATGCGACGAGGCGCTCATAATTTGAAATCAATTACAGATATTTGAACTATGCAAAATAACTTACTATTAATGGTTTCATAAAAACCATTTAACTTCATAGGGTTTTAAATTATAATTTTAAATGATAGATTTTTTTTAGAAAGTGCCAAACAAATATTATAAATATATTTACCTTATGATGAAATATATTTTAAAATCTTTTGAAAAATTAAGTCAATTACATGATTTCAATTAGTTTATTATATGATGATTATTACATGTGGAAACATAATTTGTTTCAATTAATAACGTATTAGATAATATATATATATATATGTGTTGTGTGCGGGTCGACGAATCGTAATTTATAGATTATATAAGTGAGTAACTAGGCAAGTAAAGTATAAACACCCATAGAAGTTTTAAAAAAGCGATCGAACAAACATAGGGCCGATCGGGGAAAATCAGAAAAATCTTCGGGCAATGCACGATCGTTGCACAGAAAAATAACTCGCGGCTACTCAGTGATTGCATGATTTTATTATTAGTTATTATCGTTATTGGGGTCGTAATAGGGTTCAACGAAAGTGATAATGTGCTATTGTAACTGGTGCGCGAACATATACGGTGGCGCTTGGTCGCGGTCGTCGGGTTCGGCTCGCTGCAGCTGTAGCGGTGGCATTGGATGATGACAGGCTCCGGGAGAAGACCTTTCGCTATGATGTCCGAGAGATCTATATATACGAACTAAGTGCCTATACAATATGCAATAGGTCCCCACTGGTTCTGTCCATAAACATATAAAAAGCAAACACTTGCGGCGATTTCGGTACAGTGCGTTTTCTCGGTTTAGGCTTGCTGCAGTATAGTCGGCAAAAATCACACTGCTCTTGCTGTGGTGGTGTCTGCGGGCGCAGTTTTTTTTTTTTTTTGGTATCGCCGTCGTGGTTGCCCCAATATCAAACAAGATGGTAAGCACAACTTAATACGATTCATAGACCTACAATTTTTATAACATTTTCAACATTTAAATTGTATTCACACAACAACCATACTATCATAATTATAATTAATTATCATTTCTTTAATTGATAACTTTTTTAATTTAAAATCCCATCTTATATTGATTTTTATGTACAACAAATTGGTTTCAGTAAGATCTCGAGAAAAAAATTATTTTATTTGATTTCGATTGTATAAAAAATACGTTCTCCTCTAGGAGCTTTTTTAAGTATAACTATTAATTTACAATAAATAGGTATTACTTATTGATTAGTGGGTGATAATTATACTAACACCCTGTAATTAACTGTAATATTGTTTGACATATAAATTGTTTATAACTCATTTGGTGAATTTTCTATGTAATTTTAGGTTTGTAGTTAGAGTTAGTGTGAGTTTTAACTATATAATTTATCGTATAATGAAGTATGTTCAGTAAAATCGAATTTAAAAACTAAAAATTGTAAAAGTATTTAACATTTCTTCTATACATTCTAAAAGGAATTTCCTACTACAATACAATTATTACAAATTGTTTACATCACAATTTTAAGGCTTTTTCACATAATATATGGTTATAACTTGTAGTTTTGATATTGTAATATTGTATATTATATATCATATTATATGATAAGATAAGATATATAAACGCATGCACGATGTACACAGTACACTTCACTGTTAAATATAACGAACAAGATGCAATTCAATCAACTATCGGTAGGTACTTCTATAACATTGATATTTCAAAACAACGTTTATAAATTAGGCATCTCCTACTAAAATATGTGAAATACATTTTTTTTAATACCATGCAACGTTAAATTTTATATTTTATACTAATCCTCCAAAGTTAAATTGTTTAGATCATTCATATGTTTGAATAATGTTATATATTTGGTAGTTTTCATTATATTTTTATCAGGAACAATTTAGTATGTATTTAATTAATTAAATGTAAATGCTGTTGCACCGGCACTGTGATATTTTCTGAGGTCTTATACTATTAAGTATAATATGTACTTTTTATTTTTGTATCTGTCATTAGATGACTTTGCAATAAGTGTAATAGCTAATGGTTGGTATAAGTTTGACTTGGTATTCCACAGAGCAATGGTCGGCAACCTTTTTGTGTTCTAGGGTAGCATTAAAAATAAAAGTTTCGTGGGCCGAGTTGCACAAAAATTAAAATCATTCAGTCTTATTTAAAAACATAAAGGGATAGTCGAGCGGGCATAGAGTAAAATAATTCACCCAGAGGTAATTACTGAAGATAATTTTATCAACCTATTATTATTTTAAAATGTATCAGCACCATAGGTTAGTTAAGCCGGCTGAGTGGATCCCGTGGAATATTATTTATGTCGAGTTTTTCTATTGGGGAACCTGACTGATTATTTGTTAAACGGGATCAAAAACGTTTATACGTAGATGGTTGCTGATTTTTTGTAAATGGTATTTACATACCGGCATGAGTGTAAAGTATGATTGGAGATGTAGGGGCCACCATCAAACGTTGTTGTTGATTGTAATTATTGAACTTTTTTGTTGGGAGGTTTGGTAGCATCATCATATTTGGATGAAATAAGACCTGTAAGAGTAGGAATGTTTTGTATGAGATTAATTTATTTTTTTAAGATTGATCTTTGAATTTTTATTCAGGAAAATATTATCATATGTAGTTTACATAATAAAGTATAAACCAAATAATTTGAATCTTCGAAATAATATTGATAATAGATTAAATGGTTAAAATTTCTAACATATTTTAATGAAAGTTAAATAGTTGTTTTACTTTACTATAGGTTGATAAATCTTTTGTCATAGTTACAATTGATAGAAAACTGTGCATTGCATTTTGCAACACTACTGTAAATGATTATGCTGACATAATACTGTTAACTAATTTAAATTTAAATTAGTAGTATTTGTTTATTGCATTTTACTATCTTATATGTTCTTTTATCAGCCATTCTAATAATGATATTTTGTTACTTCTCAGTATATAATACGTTTCAATAATATATGATTGATTTCAATTGCCAAACAATACAAATGTCATTAGTTATACCATGTATAATAATATTGTGAAAGAAGTCACGTCGTGCAGATAGAGGAATATTATAATAGCAATCGTATTAATTCGGTAACTCATGGAAATTGATTGGATTTTTTTATTATTTATGTTAAATTAAAAAGTTCCTGACCAGAATCTATAAGCCAAATTTTCGTTATTAGGCAATGGAATATTGTTTCGTTTATTTTGTCTAATTTAGTTCGTGTGTATTTTCGTATGTGGGCAATGATTATGTAACTTTGTAATTGGGTATATGTGTAAAATTGGATTTAAATATGAAACCATAAAATTACAGGAAATTACATTTACTAAAGCAGAGAACCACAGGGAAAATTATAAGTAAAGTGAAGTTTTTTAATTCAAAACCGAAAACTTAGACTGACGTACGATAAGCCGACATGTATCGAAATAATATATCAAATTATTCATTACATAATAAATTCGATTTATTGTTATCTGAAACAGTTTTAATTTTTAATTTAATAAATATGTGCATAAACATATTATTGACTATTTAGTTTGAATATTAAGTTAGATATTAGAATTTCTATACAATAAGTTATTTATTTTTAATTATAGCATTATTAAAAAATAATGAATTATAAAATTAAAGATAGTACAATATGATTTGAAAAACTGAATACATCTGCATAGACAAATTACTTACAAGTAGTTACAATTGATGGTTCCAAAATATATTTTACATATACACCCATGGATAACAAATAAATACCAAATTTAAATGATTTAGAAATATCCATATTATTTAATAAATTCAAGAATAAAAATAATATGAGAGTCAACGTATTCAACATGTATAGTTATGTTTTTTTTTTTAAATAAGTCTGTCGAATAAATAAAACATTTTTTTCATGCCAAAAACGGAAATGATATTCAAGATAGTTCGGGAAAAACTCATTCTTTGTTTGACAAAATGTTGTCATCTCTTATATATGCTCGCACATCATAATAATAATGTGTAACACTAAAGTATTTCGTTATTTATTATGTCCTTATTCGTCGCGTTTTTTTTTACGTAACAATCATCTTTTCTTACTTAGCTACAAATAAAACGTGTTCTACTTATGTTTAATTTCTCGTTGGGCAATCCATTCTATATTTCTTTGGCTGTAATCCACTATTAAAACTCCACGAATTTTGTTTAACCACGACCACACATTATTATAATATAATAATCAATTCCAAAGCAAAATTATGTACTTATATGTTCATCTAATTAAAACGTAATATGCGTTTACTTTAATATTTTGTTATGAACTAACGCATGTACTTAAAGGTAGGTATTTTTTAAAGTCAACTAGTAACGGTTTGAACAGAGGTTTACAACCATTATTATTGACAATGCTTGTGAGTAATGATTTAATCACAAGCAGATTTCACGAACGTATAAAGCTATTATGAGTTATACATGTTACACGACGCAGGTATACATTGTACGCTTTTATGTTAACTTTTTTGTCTTAATGATATTATATGTACCTACGTAGTATATATTATAATATATGTATACCAATGGACTTTCTTCTGCAGATTTAATTACGTCAAAACCATTCGTTATGCTTTTTTTTTATTCAATTGAATTAAAATTATAATCAAACACAATGCGGAGAGCCGTACCGTCGAATGCAGACGGTCGAATATTTCGACTTTTATATTATGTATACGTATTATGAGACCGCGATAATATAACGGACGAAATGATAAACCATTACGTGAACGGTCAATTGAATGGCTCGTGATTCCGCTATTAAGCTTTTACTTGTATAAGAATAAAATATTTAAAAGACACTACCGGTAACAAAAGTGTTCGCGATTATGAACAATATTATATATACATATATATAATAATGTGATATAGACATAAAATATATAAATTATATTATTATAGTATTGTAAACGATGAATGCGTTTCCCTGCCGTATTAATACGTCGTTACAACAAATACGACGGCGGTGAAAGTGTTGAAGGGGTTAACGCGTTTGACGGAAAACGAAAATCATATTTTGAATAACAAAATCTACGAAATTTTGTGTTCAGAAACAAACACACGATTATTCAATGATACCTGTATTATAATACTTACGCATAACGTGGTACTGTGTCTTGGGCATTCGCTCTCTGCGCCTCTCTCAAAGTACGTTGACCAGCGAAGCGCACCCTGTAACGAAAACGCTATGTACGGTCAAGTGTTATTTCTCTCTCTCTCTCTCTCTCTCCTGTTCAAATCTTTACAATCTTACGACAACCGAAGAAAGTCTGCATAATATCAAACAACCATAATAATATAATGTTATTATTATAATATAATATATAGCTGGCTCACCTCACAGCTCACTGCTACTACAGTATCCGCGTTAACGTCTTTCGGATGACACGGTCCGTGTATGACGCTTATGCGCGTTCATAGGCGTGTACCTACCAAAATAACATTATTATAATACTATATAGTTATGCCTAGCAGGTATATATGGTTTTAACCACGTTGACCAGTCTTTGTGGAGAACGACCAAACGAAAGCAAAATCACTTACTTTGTAGAACACAAACGGTGCGTGTACTGGGAACCACAATCTGATGAAAACTAATCGTTTGGCACTTCCTGGAAAAATAAGTCTAATTTAATGGCAGATACGTTTATAATGATTTATATTTAACGGGCAGTCTTATTTAAATTTACAATCCGAATGGTATGAAAAATGGCGGGTAAAAGTCAATTACAACAAATCGGCTCATACAACTTTAACCCTTAGACACGGTCACTGTCCAAATGTTTCAATTAATAACGTACTCGCCCCATCCCTCAATGCCGTTAAACATTTAGGATTAATTATCGACCAAAAATTAACTTGAAACAAACATATGAAAGCTAAATGATTGATACTTAACGCTCGAACAAGATCCTTAAAATCATTTTCATCAAAAAATAAATATACAAGCTTAATAACCAAACTACTAATAAACAAAACTCTCCTAAAGCCTATTTGGATATATGGATTACAACTCCGGAGATCGGTCAAAAAATCCAACCTAAACAAAATTCAAGTCTTACTGAATATTACTTTTAGTAAAAATCACTAACGCTCCCTTCTTCGTCTTTAATTTGTTATGTAACTCTCATCTTTTAAGCTTATTGTACGAAATTGTATAGATTGTGAGCGTACTTTTGTGAAATAAAAAATATTTAACGGGCACAAGAATAAAACATCATGGGACTTCATGTATTTTATGTAGGTACTGGGGTTGCCAACCAGCCTGTATCACTTGTTCAAGGACTTAAAAAGCCGGTTGCCAAATTTGTTAATGGGTCTATTGTATTAATCAATAAAAAGTAGATATTTCCGTCCGATCGAGTGTTTCGATATAGACATATAGTCTTAATGACAGACTTGTTTTTTTATTATGGTGTAATACTGTATACAAGTATGGTACAAAAGTACATATAGGTACCTCCTATCTATACTTTTTTATTGTAATATTAAACACAAATTCATGGAAATGATTATCTTTTCTATTTTTTCGGTACGCTTGGGCAGGTATTTTTAACTGTTATTTTTTTGAAATAATATGTTGAATCCGCTCGCGATAAATCTTATTTTATTATAGGTGCGCCGTCCGCGCACGTTTTTGTTCTAAAATCTAAATTTCCACTGTACTGTATAACATCGTTTAATCTCGTTTGTATCTTAACTTACAATTTTGGTGAACACCGGTGTAGTCATCATACTGTAGGTACCACTATAAAAAACACGCATCTTTCTCATTTAATAAATTATTCCTCGCAGTCCTTAGTACTTACATAATATTGTTGTATTGTTTATACAAATATTTCTACATACCTACACACATTTTACGCTTACGAAATTTAAATTTATCTATTTATTTTTATCTATATATTATTTCCTTTGCATTATAATATTCTATAACTCTTCTTATCCATTCTATTCGATCGTGTTTATCTCACTCGATATATTATATTATGTTTGCCACTCGACTATTTAGTATAGGTCCGTATTGGACACACCACTACACATTTTCGCCATACATCGCACAACCACTTTAACTGTTTGCAGAATCTGAGCACCAGTATGTCTGTATTCAGTCATCTTGTTTTTGCAAATACACGCATTGAATCACAGCAACTATAGTGTTATGATATATTATTATACGATGTATACGCATAGAAAAAACTTTCATTTATGTAATAATTATATTATATTGTTATTAAATATTATTATAAAAACTATAAATGCACCATACACTGGCTAAGGCGCAATGTACATACAGATCATCATAATTAGTAATATGTAAGAAAAACTTTTTATCTATCGATGAATTTGTAAATCAGTTTTATAACAAGAAATATGTAAGCACTGCACTTCTATATTTAATGAGAATCAATAAGCCTGAAAATGTTTATTGATGAATAAAATTACTGATGAGGTATCGATAGTTAGAAGTTGTGCACGCGTCTAATTACTATTAATTTATTTTGTTATAAGTCAGAAAAGTAAATTAAATTAAAAATATGTATGTACGTGTTGTGCTCTGTTTTTACATAAATAACAGTAGGTACACTTGCACTATTTTATCCGACAATTTAGGTAGGTATATCTGTAATCTGATACTTAACATTTTTCATTGGCCTGTAGTTGTTTAATAACTATTAATTCTATAGTAATACTTATAGAATGCTAAGGTATCCTAGTTCTTAAAATATTATTTTAATTTCGATCAGCTGTACATTTATATTTCTAAATTATTATAAAATTGTATACATTCGTAACAAATAACAGCATGATTATACACATCACATACAAGCTACAAACATATTTTATTCACTCATAATTTATAGTACATACGTTTTGTTATTTTATAATTTATGTAACATCATTACGAATACATGATTCTCATGAAATCTTTATTGTTATGATTTATGAAACATTTGTTTCAACTATTTATTATTTAGTTCATCAACTCATAACTTCTAATATATAATGATGTAATACTTTCAAAATATTAAACTTAATAATATGTCTTATACAAAAAATATATAATTCCACACTTACATAATATTAGTTTTTTTAATAGTTATTTAATCATACATTTTTAAGATTTATACAAAACGATTGAAGTACCTATATAATATATATATATATATATATATATACTAATGTTGTGATAGATTAATGTAAGATAATGTATTATCCTAATAACATAAGTCTGATTGAAAAACTAAAGATCTTGTGGGCAAATAATAATATCGTATGTACTACAAGTTACAATTACATAATACTCCTCGTTTTATTCATTCTAAAATACTGTTATTGAAAACGATTTGCAAATGAAAAATATTTCAAAGTCGGTCCTTGACAATTGACACCCACTATAAATAATTTAAAATACGGTATTTACAAATTACAAGCTACAATTTGACCATAATAGCTATATCGTTATAATAATTCGATTCCACCTAAACAGTAATCAATAACCATGTGCTTATTGAATAGTTAGGTATTAGTTAAAACATAATATATTTCATTTTTAAAAAAATATTTTCATTAGTGAAAAACCACATAATATGTATTGTGTCTAAATGTATTTATTTTGCCTATTTGACTAAATTGTAGTAACTCAAGATTTGACCTAAATATAACTTTGAGTCTTAGAGACAATCAAGTGTTTTATAATAATATTTTTAAAAATCGTGTTTATAAATCTAACAAAACATTATTTATTAGCTAATAAGGCTAACCTAGAATATGAATTATCATATTATAACACACTGTTATTCAATGTGTCAGATACTCAGATGTGAAGTACTGTAGACTGTAGTACCTATGTAATATACTGATCTCTTCACTAGGTATCAATAAATACCATATCATACAAATCATTATTTTGATGGATTGTTATTATTTCATTGATATTATTTCGAGTGAACGTTAATATTAAAACGAAAATAGTGCTTGTATTATTTCTTTGAGAATAGTCATATAAGAGCAACACATTGGCGAGAGGACTAGATATATTATACGCTTGAATAATAATTATATCAAAAGTAGTACGTTAACTCTGAATATTCATTTCACTACATAGGTACCTAACCTTTTTTTCCCATGTTCGATGACACGAACTGCGTTATCATTACTTCTCCGTCCACACATGCATTATATAAACAGCGTAACATAGCTAGGATACTTACTTATAATCTATACATAGTATTATTCATATAAACACATTTCATTGTTATTATTACTTCACTGATTTTAAATACTAGAATAAATACATATTTTATGCGAGTAAACGAACGTTTATTAAATTGTAACAAGATTTATTGCCGTTATACTTGGCTAAACCAGAGAAATTCATCGAATGCCGAGTAGCCATGTTTTATATGTTAATCAAGGTTAAAATATCTAAGCAAAAATATGTACAATGGTCTTAGGCTGTTAAGAAAAACAATAGATTTTATTAAAAATATATAAAATATAGCATTATATTAGTAGGTATATTTAAAAATTAAAATATGACATAAACATCGTTAGGCATAATATTATAAAATATTATTCAATTTACTTAAATTATGCAATTACCTTCTAAATATAGGCACTTTAATGAATACAAATCGTATACTAGCTTATCACATTATATCGTAATATCGATGTAAAATCGATAATAATATTGCATTAAGTACACAAGTGCGAAATGATATAATATATGACTATAAAATATATAACTTTTCAGTTGCTAATGAAATCACTGTTAGTGGCGATTGCATCAGTATCGCTTGTAGTTGGTTTACCGACACCAGCCCCAGAAAAGTCTTTACAGCCAGTTCAGCGTCAAAAGAAGCAGTAAGTATACATAAAAAATATTGTCTCATAAACAGCCATGTATTCATATGTTACAATATTTTATGTAACACTGTATTAAATAATCCTTCAACTGTGTATAATTAAAAAGTACATTAATCTATGATACCTTAAATACTTAGATGATAAACATATAGTAAATATATTATATTATAATTCTTTAAAATTCACTTTTGAAAGTGATTCGATCATGATAAATACCTACACCAATATACATCTCATGTTATATAAAAACGCTGTATTATAACTTACTAAAATAGTTTTTAATAGTCATAAAAACAAAAATCTCACAATTATTATTTCTTTAAAACTGTGAATATTATTCACAACCAAATTCAATAAATTGTAAACATTTTATTTATTTTTCATTTCAGCGCTGATAGTGGATATGGCTCAGACGTAGTTGGTTATGATTCTCATCATCATGAAGAACCACAAGGCTCCTGGAAAAAGAAATTAACTTGGAAAGAGGAATGGAAGCAAGAGTGGAAAACTGTCAAGCAAGAGGTATGGAAAAAAACTTGGGAACAAATTAAAGTCCCCATATGGAAAGAAATCAAAGTTCCAGTCTGGAAAGAAATAAAAGTACCAGATTGGAAAATTATCCAGACTCCCGTTTGGAAAGAAATTAAAGTCCCAGTGTGGAAAGAAGTTAAAGTACCTGACTGGAAAGTAGTTCAAGTGCCCGCATGGAAGGAAGTACAAGTACCCGTCTGGAAAGAGATTCAGGTACCTGACTGGAAAAAGACCTATGTACCGGAATGGGTTAAAGAATATGTTCCTGGATCTAAGCAGTTAGGCAAAGACCAAAATGGATGGGAATATATTGCTCATGATTTGTGGAAAAAAAAACTGATATGGAAACCGATTTGGAATAAGGTATGGAAAACTGAAAAGAAACAAGAATGGGTGACAGAGAAGAAACAAGTATGGAAGGAAGAGAAAGTACAAATATGGAGAACAGAAAAGAAACAAGAATGGATAACTGAAAAGAAACAAGAGTGGAAAGAAGAAAAAGTACAAATCTGGAGAACAGAGAAGAAAGAGGAATGGGTAACTGAGAAAAAGCTTGAATACAAGACTGAATGGAAAGAACACAAAGTTCCAGCGTGGAAAGAGATTCAGGTGCCCACTTGGAAGAAAGTTTACAAGCCAGTGTGGGAAAAGGTTTGGGTAGAAGAACATCAAGACCATCATGACCACCACGAACATCATGAACATCATGACCATCATGAATATGGCGGTGGATACGAAGATCAACAAAATAACTACGGTGGTAGCGGCGATAGCTATGGTTACCATAAAAAATGATTTATATTTCACCGTATCCATTGTAAATCTTTCTTAAGTATTACCTCTCCAGTCAATGTGGTTTTATGCCAACCAAATGTAAATATTTCTTGCTAGTTTTATGTATTTTTTTACTCAATATGTTATTTGATTTTTTTATATATATTTTAATATAACAACGTTATGTTGTCAACATAATATACCATTGTCCATTGTTTATAATTATTTATTATTTTCGTATGAAACCAAAACGCCGTAATACGAAACTTGGTACCAGCAACATATTTTACACGCTCGTAAGGAGTATCATACCAAGTATAATACATACATTACAATTTTATTCACTAGAGGTCGTACTAATCTCTATAGTGCAATATTATTCTCGTGTTGTATAATAGTTTGAATAACATCAGAGTCAATAAAACAGTCACCTATTAGAATTAAACAATATCTACAAAAATTAATTAATTACCTAGTGATTGAATTACAAGAGTTCAAACAGGGCTAATGATTACTCCATATTCATGTTTTTATAACTTAAATATTTAATACAAGTACAATAAGTGGTGATACTCAGCACTAGGGTTTTTGTATAGGCAACTTAGTATGCACTTGGATCCTCAATATTTTGAGGCGCTAAAACAGAAGTATATCGTGTAAAATAATATAATATTATATTATAAATTATAATGAGCAATACAATATGTTACCCCATTGTAGGGCGTAGTACTATTCATTTTTTAAATAAATTTCCATACAAAAGTTCAAAAATAAGTTGTAAGACAGTTATAAACAGCAAAACATTATAATTTTTATACCTACATTTGTTTTACAGTTTTGTTCAACACATGGTAAAAGAACAACAAATTCCGATTCAACTACAACATAATATAGTATTAACATTCATCTTTTTCAGTCCCAATTAATTTCATCTTGTTATCATTAATATGTACTTGACTTGTAATGAATAGTTTATAATATAACACACATCAATTTATGCATATTAGTATATTACATGTATATTATTTGACACATTGGTGTAACTTAATATATTAATGTGAATCATAGTAAATGAATAAATATTATAATATAGCAATTCTGATAAGTTACAATGATGTCTGTTATTGTGATATTTAAACATATGTGTATATTTTGCTATTTTTTCAACAATAATTTAATTTAATTATTTTTTATAGATTACAATCGGAATTCTCCAACTGTTTGTTGTAATTATTATACAATACTCACTATAAGTCATAAGTTATAACTATTGTATTAGCATAAATATGAATTAATTAATACCTATGGGCTATGACACATCTAATACTTTTTCCGAAAAATTAATTTAACTCTAATTATTATTACTTGACACTGCAAGTACATAAGCCACTCCAACTACGTAAATAAACGTAGGTATTTTAAGTTTGACGATATTGTGTTAAATATTTTTTTGTGGGTATTATTTTTAATTGATTACTTATTTATTATTTCACTCATTAAAATATTAAATGATTTTTCAAAATAACTACCTAGTAAGTAATTTAATTATTAGTAGCCAATCGGCATGATAATATTATTGTTATATTTTGAAAAATATAGGTATACAAAGGTATTTTTCTCAGTAAATTTTTTCGACCGATATAATATAATGTATTATAGTTTAATACGTAGGTAGGTCTATTAATTAAAATTGTGTATAAATTGAAAATTTCACTCCAATACATTTTAATGAACACATTCATTTTTTTTGTTAAAAAACAATAATATATTCGACAATAAACCATTAAAAAACAATAGGAATACATTATGGATAAATACTAATTACTAACTACATGTAATATCAATACAAAATAAGAGCAAATTGTAATAGTAAATTCAACTATTTCAAATAGGTATAAATAGTAAATAGTAAATACGATATTATATTATACAGAATTGATAAATTAATATTAGTTTTGACAAAACGTAACCAGTGTGTCATAACATATTTTGGATTCTCGAACAATTTCGTAACAACTATGAATTATTCGACTACTTAATGATTGATATTAAAAATCAGGAGGATCCGTGACGCTCACACCTATGACCTCGCGCATTTCTTACTTTCTTTGGATTTTGCCCGAGTGGGCACTTCACGCCGACATACATTTTGAACACGACCATCATATAGACTATAGAGCACACTAAGCACACTATATTATAGTTCAAGACTCACCCGTTCGTAGAAGGAGAGTAAATACATTTAATAATAATGATATACCAATAAGTAATAGTCAATAGATTATATAACGTATAATAAATGTGTTGTTATTACGTTTTGTTGTTGTTTCAAAACAGGTTCGGTCGGTTCATATGGGGACTTAACATCCGAGTACCTATATCCGGCAATGGCGACCGACGACAACTTACTACAGTTCAAAAAATTTGGCTATCCCCCCCCCCCCCCATTAGTACACCATTGGTTTGGCCAGTAAAGTTTTAATCTATTTCTAAGAGTTCAACGCTAATACACCAGACGTAATATATCTACTTAAAACGACGGGCGTTGTCAAAAACGATGTGATGTCAAAACTCTTATATTTTTGTTTAATAATTGATAATATTAACAATGGGTACCGTTATGGATTGCTCTTATTGACAATTATAGTTACACAATCGCAATAATTGTGATTTTAAATCAGTAAGTTGTAAAACTGTTTACAGCTCAAATAATCTGATTTAGATAGGAATGCCTAAGGGGGGCCCATTAAAGCTGGACAGAAATTCATTATTATTTCATTTAAGCATCTTCAACGCTGAGCAGCCCGAAAACCGAAAGAAAACTGAAAGAAAACTTATCAAATACATTATACAAACACGAACATATTTCACAGTTTCTCAGCAACCTCGACTAATTTTTAAATTGGAGGAATTCCAAATGTTCACCTGTTGTCATTTAATTTTCTTAACTCTGTGATTCTGTATGTACCTACTCCAATTATAACTTGTAAGTTAAACGAAGTAATGAGAAAAAATTAAGTAATCACCGTAAAAAGTCTATGGTCTATGGATAATAATACATTTATAACGACCGTAAACGTAGACTAAGTTCAAGGTCGAATGCTCCTTTCCTCGTGTTATGTTCAATCAGGCGCTCACGATTATATGCAGTACTCATTAAATTTCATTTTTTTTTTTAAATACGTTATCTTGATTTCTTAAAAAATATATACATCTCTGAGAGTACGTAACAACGATTACAAATTATTAGTAAAATATTAGTTATTATTACGGGTAGACCCGTACTTCTTATCATTTAATATTTTACTAATCAATTGGGTATTCAAGAGTCGATATCGTTACCGATTCGAAATTGGTGTTGAAATTGTTGTTTGTATCGTTATTACGTACGAGGTACCTATACATATGATTACATTTTAAGTGCGTATGCGTGTACCTATAGCCATTATGATATTACGCCAATGTATTGCAGTAAGCCAAATATTGATTAAAAATGACTAATCAAACGACGCGCATAATAATATAATATATGATATACCTCACGAATAGAGCGTTAGTTAACTACTTGTTTAAATGTATTATACTACTAGTACAATGCAGTTGATACATTTAGGTCTAAAATTAGTTTAAAAATTAGCTATAGTATAATGACCGCTGAAATACTCTATATAGCTAAGGCTTAATTACATAAGTGTTAATAGTGTACTATTATATTATTATAAATTAATTCCTATTTCCTAGCGCTCTGCCACACAATTACTATCTATTATATTAGGTATACCTACATATTATATCGTGAGATTTTAGAGTGGACGATACAGGAAACAATTAGGTATGAGCGGTAAGACCACGTGTTAACGTATTATGAGACTCGGTATTATGACTTATATACGTATAGTTCTGCAGTACTTATAGCAGTGTTGATAATAAATTACAACTAGGAATGTATATACCTAAAATACGAGGAATCTAATAAATGTATTTATTCAGTGTCAGATCAAAAATGTTATAATAATAAACATTATAATTTATAAATATACATAACTTTAAAAAAAAATTTACAATAATTATTATTATGTACACATTTATGATTTACCTATAAAAGTAGTGATGCTTTTGTGAAATAGACAAATCTTTAAAATAAATGATATTCTTCAAGAGTAAAAATATATATAGTACCTATTTAAAGTTATATAATTATAATATTTAGGTACATGGTGAAATTGGATGTAAGCAATTTGTAAAATATTTATTGTTTCCAAATATCTCCGATTCATGTCAATATATATTAAACCTACCTACTGTAAATTATGGGAGTAGATATTCGCATTAATGGTTAAAATGTAGACGACAAAATAAGATAAAGATCTCGAAAGAAAATTAACACAATTTAGCCAATGAATTAATAAGTTTTTTAAAATTATTTATGTTATAAACTTATAAATGTTCAATGCTCATTTAATTATGTATGGTGTGCAGAAAACATGTAAGTTAGGAAAGCTCACTCCTCTGCGAGCTTGTAAATTCCCAGTTTCTAGACGTAGACTTGTATTAATATATGTATATTTTATATATATATTATATATAAATTGAATACAAAGCAATAAATTGTAATTCCATATACAATAATTTATGTACCGTAACTATGATGGACAATAAATAAATACCTTAAATCAACAATCACAACTATGTACAGGTAACTATACGGACGAACGGACACAACGAGTATAAAATATAATAGGTGTTCAAAACATACGCTTAGGAAACAAAAACTAATAAACAATCGTTTTATGATCAAACAATAAAAACTATAATATTAACTATAATACTATAATGCAATGGTGTGGAACACCATTGCAGTTTTCATATTTTTATAATTATAATATTATGTATAGTATATAATACTATACATATAAAATAGACGCACGTGTCATCTTTCATTCGTTCTGTAATATCACGGAGTAAAGCTATATATAGGCATAAGCATAACTATTTTATATACCCAGTAAACAAAATTTACAATAATCGTTCGGCCTGCTAGAGAGTATAGACACGTCAGCCGAACTAGTCTCGTTTCATCATTTGCTCCGTGTATTGTTGCTGCCAGGTCATCGGTAAAGTAAAATAATTTATATAACATTTTGTTTTACGCTTTAAATACACGTTAAATTATACTCGGTATAACTAACTGTCTTGTCGAACATCCAAATCCTCTCACATTCCTCCGTTTGGTACAGATCTATCACTACGGATGCACAATTACACACCGTATACCAGTAGTGATAGACAATAATTTAATTATTACCACGTAACAATATATTATTAAACAAGGCTGGAAAGCTCACTCTGCAAGCTCGATCAATCTATGGTTTCCAAAGTATTTTATTGCAACACAGTAAACTAAAATACCAAGTACAATTAAAATAGAATTTGGTAACCTTAATGTTTTGGTACCTACCTATAATATAAATTGGCTAGTATAAATAACTGTAGAAGTAATTGTATTCTACCCTTCTACAATAAGTAATTATATAAATATCAACAATCGTAATCTTAATACAGAACATCGTAATTCGTCGTAACTATGTACGTACGTCCTACAGTAACTATAGGCTCTGTTAATTTTTTTTATTGACGAACATAACGGATATAAGGTATTGCACTGTTGTAAACTTATGTTTAGAAAGGTTGAACAAAACTTTGTTTATTAAATAACAATATAGAGCCATAGGTAGAAGATACATTTAAGAGTTCTTTTGAGTTAGGTATTCAAAGACTTTTGACTTTTTTTAATTTGTTTTTTCAACTATTGTCAATTAAGTTTTTTCTGTATTATTTTTTGTCTCGTATTATTTTAAACCACTTTAATTTATACAATGATACTAGCTACACCTGCGACATTAAATGGCTATGGATTTATATCTTGAAAAGATCCGTTAAATATAAACTGCAAACATTTTTAGCACTGTCATATTCATAGGTAGTTTTGACCACATACAAAATACAGGTCTAAAATTGTATCCAACTATTTTATAACTATTTTATTTTCCATAACCAATGTCAAGACAATTTTAAATATAAAAATGATGGTTTTTTGGGAGTCAACTATATTCAACATTTATGTGTTGAAAAGTAAAAAGTAGCATATACGATGATTATCATATTGAAAAATATTTAATGAAAGTCAGTCTTTGCACAATAGTCATCCATTGTGGGCCTTTGATTTTATAACGCAGACAGGTATATTATATTTATTAATTTTCGCTATAAGATGATCTTGACACTACGAAGCTTTCTGAATCTATTCTCGAAAATGTTATGAAAATCCGTTTTAGACCTCTGATTTTATACAATAGATATTTCACTATAAATATATATCTAGTTACTGTAGGTGATATTTACCTAAGTTAACCCCAAAGGACAATTCTTAAATAGAACAAACAATTTTAAGAATTTAAAATTATGATATTTTTAATAAGTATAGGTAGGCATATTACAATTCCCAAAAATCTGATTTTAAGTAATTGATTGAAGATCAGATAAATTATTGAAGAAATAAAGGCGTGAGCATGCTTGGTGTACGTATACCTACTTTTAAAAATATGAAACAAAATTATCAAATGTATATTTAAGAAGACTTTGTGAATTTAACAGTACCGATCAAAAGATAAAATAATCTGAAACTAGAAATCTCTATTTGCATTAAAATATTCTCGTTCTGTGTTGGATGAATTTTACTGTTAAATATATTCATATATATTTACTAATTAGTAGGTACTTATGCATTATTTTATTCTCTACTATTAGTATATACCTCTAAATGATAAAAACATATATAAAGCTTTCACAAAATATTTTTACCAATGCGTTACTTTAGATAATTTAATGTGAAAGTGTTATTTTTTTTATTTACAAGTTATGGCATGTTTATCGCGTACCTATATGTTTATATTACATTTTTATTTCCGTTTTGTATAACGCTATAATCACAAATTTCGTTTAACCAGCACTATTTTTTAATTATTATCATTAGTTTAGCTAATCGATTAGTTACTAACATAATTTGTCATTAACATTATAGCTAAGATATCCACAGAAGAATTAAAGTTTAATATTTCATGATATATAAATATGTAAGTAAGCTTACGAATGACGATACAAAATAGATTTTAAAGTGTGTTACGCACAAACAAAGCATAATACAATTTGTTATTTATTCATAAACTATTTAAATATTTATTATTTACTGATTAAACATAATAAAAAACATATGTATTACCTGCAACCATTAGAAGGTTAGCAGGGAAGTTTAAGATATAATTTGTATGCCTATAGGCCGATTTTTTTAAACTTAAGTATTTCATATTTATCTGGCTTAATAAATATCAGTTTCTCATTATTTAACTTAATAAACGCCATGTTTTTTGAATAGAATACATATTAAGTAATGTAGCAATTAGCAATTAAAGAGTCATTACAAAATATTTAAATAGTAGTTTAAATCAGACAAAATAATTAGTTGATAAACAATTTAACGAATAGTTTGAAAATTAAAAATCTTTTTCACTAATACAACCACATTTTTAAAAAGTAAAAAATATTTATAATAGAAAAATACTATAGAATGTTATCAAATTATAGTACAAACATAAAAAGATTATAAATGTAAATAAAAAAATGTTCACTTAGTCAGAAGGCTTGAAAACAAAATTCCTTGTAACTTAAAACTTGTTCTTATAGTTATTTTAAAATATTAAAGTTGCATACGCAAGATTTTTATAAGCATTCAATGTTCAAATTTGGATTAAATTAGATAGTTAGACAAAAATAACAATTTAGTTATTTTATTTTAATTTAAAAATAATATTTATGGGTGATTTTAAGAATTTTTTAAGTACCGTTATAAATATATTATATTTTACATACACTTTAAAAATTTTAAAAGCTTATATAGCTTATAATATAGCCTTTTAGAGTTTTTAGGACCTTTAAATGGCTAATTTTGAACCAAGAAACTAACTATTTCAAAAATTTAATTTATAACATGTATCACATGTATACACCTAGTATTTGATTATTTTTGTTATTGATATCAAATTCAATAGATTTATCATTAGATGATTGAATAAAGGATTCTACTGAGTTTCTGTGGGTTAATTCTTCGTGTATTTTAACAACTTCATGAATATGTTTCGATTTATTACAACCATTAGAAAATATAATAGCAAATGAACCAATGCAATGCAAAATGGACAGTTTAAATTTTTAAATTTTTGTTTTTATTTATTTTGCATTTTTTTCCGATATTTTTCAAATTTCCTACGTTCTCGCCTTCGAAACGATTCGCTCCAAAGCTCCTTATCACAAATTCTTATCATATTCTCTGACTTCTGAGGTTCAGCCCACGGACGCTATTTTATAATTGCAAAGACTCAGTCTCCGTAGACCTAAATCTACTTTCAGCCCACTGGGGGTCTGGGGGCTCTCCCAGCTACGCTCGGAGAGCTAGTAATAAATAAAACCAGCTGAATAAATTTAATTGCCTGGATACATTTATATAGATTATAGATAATGGTGATTTTTATATTGGATAAGTTTGTAAATTAATATTCTCTATTTATCTAGATAAGATAAAAGATTAAAGAATAATTATCTACACTTTACTATTAAAGAATAATTATCTAAGTAAACTCAACACTGAAGATGGTGTTTGCTGCAATTATTGGAAACAAAAATTAAGAGTAAATCCTAAAGAATTGTTTATGATTATTTGAAGTTCAAATTCTTATGAAATGTACATTTTACATAAAATAACAAAAGTGGTTTTGTTGTTGTTCAAAAAGTATTAACTGTAGGAACTCATAATTTTACCTACGCAGGTACTTAAATTATCATTGTCTACACTCAATGGCAATTTCAAAATATTTAAACTAATATTAAGCTAATTTATAACACATCTTTATTATTACAAATTACTAGTTTTAAAAATGAATTATTGTAATAGTTCTCTCATAAATTAGGTGTAACCTAATTTTTAATGATATACGTGATGAAATATTTACTTTTGATTTTAACTAAATAGATATAACACTTCCAAGCAAGGTTTTACTTATTTGGGTAAAATAATTATATATGTACAAAAGATAAAATGATCTGATTTATAGCTGTATTTAGATGCTTAAACTTAAAATTGTTTTCAATTAACGAGATCAACTTTTTTTTGAAGACAATATCTGGTATTTTTATAAAATAATATAAAATAACCATAATTATTAAATCATTTAATAAATTAATATAAAATGTAGATATCATATTTGCTGGTTATACTGCTTTTGGAGACATCTAAGATTATATAGGAGGAGTGACACTAATAAATAATAACTTTAAATTCATTTTTTTTATTTTAAGAAAAATCTTTTTATACTAATTTATGTTTCGGGTAAGAAAAATATCCATGGACATAAAAATTGTAAACTATTAAGGTAGGTGATAATATAATATACTGAAGTACGAAATGTCCGAATGTATACATATTTAATATTTATTATTATACGATTATATATGGTCATTGGTCGTATCCATTATCCATATTCATAGGCCAACCAAGAAAATTGTGGAAAAAAGAATAATTTGATGACACGAGTTCCTAATCTGATGTAGGTAAATGACCTCAAGTAATAATAAAAAGTGGGATTAACCGAAGCTGTAGTTTTTGACTGGTTTTTCATAATCTCATCTTCCAATTAATTGCAATATAGGAATGAACCATGTCAGCCACAATATTTTCTGTCCACTCAAATAATCCACATCTCCGATACTCCTTCCGAGTTGTTGGTCCGGTTCAGCCTCCTCTTCCTCTTTAAACTGTTTATTACCCCCCCCCCCCTGTATTTTATGCCACTATTTTTTCACACTTCACCGCAGTAACGACATCTGAATCTTTTCGCCGTGGTAATTCTCTCAAATTACTCTTTGCCTATAGAGATTTTATTTCTTTTTGATTTCAAGTGTCATGCTCGATCCAAGTGAGTACGTCATGCAATCATCATGTACCAAACAAATATCACTGTGCTGCCATGGAGACCTGCGGGTACAACACCTGTGGACTTGTGTTAATTGTAACTAGCTATGCTGTGGTGGTGTTTTGCTTAGTTTTTCGTATAGCCTATGGAACTCGTTATGCAGATATGCAGTACATATGAATGAGATATGAAGTATATAATATGTGGCAAAATACCAAAACAAATAGCTATAAGAAAATAACGTACGGCGAAATTATTAACGACAGCTGCAGGTATATAAACGTACCTACACCTCGAACATATTATATTGTGGTAAGCACATTGGAGAAAAGCAATACCTCAGCTACCGGGTTACCAGTGTGGCACTGTACGCAACGATCGTGTGTAAGAATCCATTTCTGTGTGGGTACATGCGCACGTGAGTACCTATACTTATACTATATCATGGAGTATGATGTGTGTGGGTATGTGCGATTATGTGTTGCATTTAAACCTAGGTATGTATTATTATGTTCGTGCCAGCGTGCGTGACGTAAGTAGCGACGACAAAACGGCTGGAGGGCTTCGATTGCGCCGAAGATGACCATCGGTCGCCGGTTCGTAGGCTTACAGCTATTTATAGTGATATAATGTACGCAATAGGACGTTATGGGCACTTGGAGACGCATTCGACATACCTCCCGAAGCTCACGGTAAGCGACCGACAGCGGTTGACACACAGTAATAATATAATAAATCGGCAAACGCATTTTTATTTTGTTCTACGTTAAAAAGAAGACCTTTCTTGAAGTCGTGGTATTGCGCAACACGGCAGTGTTTCTGAAGTGCGATTTATGCCGAACATTCCAATAATACTTTCACACGGTGTACCTACTTGTAAAAATATTATATATAATTACAATTTTATCTGTACATACTATGGACTACAGTCTATGAACGTATCCGGACGGATGAATTATTAATATTATTATTATTATTATTATTATTAATGCGATCGTGTCAGTCTGCAAATAGTTGGGCCAGATACCTGACTTTATACCTATGTATAGTGTTATACTATAATCTTTTTTACAAATTCTGTCTCTGCATATTCGCCGCAAGCACACTTATCACAATTTTAACTTAAATCATGCATTTATTAAGATTTTGAATTTTAAAATTTCTCATGGCTGATTAAGTCCACATTGTGAAATAGGTACTGTAGTATACCTATATGATAAGGTTATCGCACCTACACGATGTAATATTATGTACTGAATGCTCGACATGTACACGATTTATTGGCATAATCATACTTTATTATATCACGAGTGCTGGTATTACATACTATACAATATTATTACAGTTGAAATCGTACTGAGGTGGTCAATACTTGCGGATATATACTAGATTGAACCTAATGAGAATGACGCGTAGGTATACACTTACAAAGTTATTATACGATGGCTTTCTCTGGAAACAAAATTTCCTGCCCCGAAATATTCTTCTCATCGTCAGTAGTGTATTGTGTATAATATAATATATATGCTACACAATGTATAATATACATCACGCCGCAAGTATATTCAATTATAAGTACATGCCAAATTACCAACACAATACATATTATTATACCTGTACTGCGATAATTTTGTGTTATCACACGGTCACACGCATCGAAAACGGTTTAATCATTATTGCATCAACGAAACAATTAATAACAATAACAATTAACAATTATTTTATTATATTATAAAGTGTACATTACATTATAACATGGGTACATTATTCACGTCCCAGCTCTAGTTTTATCTTTTTAATATTCTTATACGCCTATATTATCCGCCTTCTATTATTTTATCTCTCTCGAAAACAACTACCTGTACATTTAGCCATTTATAGGATGAGGTATTGTCTTCTTATTATACATATTATTACACTCGTATTAAACAGTTTTCGAACTAAACTGGTTGTTAAATCATATATATATATATATATATAGGAGGTACATACGAGCTACGAGCCTAGTGCAATATTGTTAGAGTGAAATAATATTGTAATATAGCTAGTGGTCGTTCGCGTTGTTGTTATAGTGAAGCTTTTGCGCATTGTCATTGTGACATCATTATTATTTGATACACACTTAGGCTATTATAATAATATAATAATAGTACGTATATACCTACCTACATTTACCCACCGCAGGCTATATTGCCAAAATGTGTTTATGATTAAAAAAAACATCGAAAATAATAATATTATTAGTTCCTTGCACCGCCGCCGCCGTTGTCCGTCAATTGTCGTTTACAAGCAATTAATATGCTAATTTAATATAATAATAACATATATTTATACATGATTCACATGCCTTACTTATCGTGTAATACTTTATTCGGTTAAAAATAAAATGTCTTGTGATAATATTATTAGTTTAAGATTTAAGCTCACATTCAAGTAACTTGGACGAATCGTTAGAATTTAAATAAAAATTAATATATAAGTTCATGATGAAATTCATCACTAAGGATTTAGTAGTCAAGACTAAAGGAAAAAAATGATCAAAATATGCAGTTAAATTGTTGAAATAACAATCACAATATGCAAAAACCTATTTTAAAACATGAGCATTTTCAATAAGAATTTTAAAATATTTTTTGCAAGAATGGCTTCGTTTTTAATTTTAATTTTGTATCACGTAACGTAATTAATACTGCTTAGAAGTTATAATAGTATCTTAAAAACAACAAGAGGTTATATACAAATAATTTATAATACAGGTACATTGTATAATATATCTTGGGAGTACATAGGTACATAATAAACCAGAAATTTAATTAACAATTATCCAAACGGTTAATTTCAAGAATGTAACTACATTTTTAATAAACTTTAAATACATGTATAATTATATTTAAATAAGCATTAAATCATTAGATTCAAAACCTATTGTACTCACATTGATGCACCTATACATAATAATTAATAACATTACACACTCAATGGTATTATTTATATTTCTTAATTAATTCAACAATTAAAACACTAAATAATGTACTATAAATTATAATAGTATTTTAATAAAATATATTGGTATATAATATTGTGAATTCAAGTTGAGTATTTACGTTGTATTATTATTATTTTTTGCACAAAAGATAATCTATGTATTATATTGACACTAGATTACAGTTCTAAAGAAATAGAATATGTCATAATATTATGCAGTTCAAGCACCACAAATTATACATATTTTTGCCGTGAATTTCTTCTCGGCCGTGTTTGTCCCGCGGTCTGTTCTGAGTACAGGTTAGTCGTCGCAGGGGCATGGCGAAGGAACTATTTGAAATGTAGCCGCCAATTGAGAGATATTTAAGTTAACTAGTGATTAAGGTCGATCACAACTTATCGTAAGCAAATCAATTTTTTATCAGGTGTTTCAAAAAGTCGTCATTTTGGGTTGTTGGGTGTTGGACAATAATGCACACCCCTATCGATGTTTAAGTCTACGCCGCGCATTGTTTTGTGTCGATGTATGTTTACAGTACATACTATATTCTATTGTATATGTTATAGAATCATAAAATTCCTAGCTAAAATCAAAAAGAGCGATAAAAACTAAATATTAAAAATTGTAACTTTCACAGGTACATTATTATTGTAAATATCTGACAGAATATTAATTGAATTGTTGTTCAGCCCTTTGAATCAAAACGTAGGAAATATTTCATAAAAACCTGTATTAACTGTATATTATATAGGAAAACGTTGTTAATTTATCGCAGATTTGTGTACTATATAGGCAAGTAGACAACAATGTCAAAATTGATATTAAAAGTTATGAGTCTCTGACCTAAACAAGGTAACCGTAAGGGTTAAGTACATTATTAATAATGATTTATTATTATATTATTATATAACGTGTTTAGACACAAGTTACAAGCCATTTAATAATTTGTTTATATAGTTATACACTTAAGTACCTACTTAAATAAGTATTTATTAGCGTTATTTTGTAGTTCATATTATAGTTCACAATACACGATTTCTTCAAAAATGTTGTAAAATTAAACAATTTGGGTTTAGAACAATCCGATAAAATCATTAAAGTTTTATGAGCTTAGGTACAAAAATTGTAATCAAACATATAAAAGTATGCAGTGCTCAATAATGGATAATACATAAACTCACGTACATCTAGTTTCTACATCAGTTTACTCATTGTCGTGCTAAGCATAATTAACACTTTCAATTTATAAACTAAATAATTATATAGATTTTATATTTATTAAAATGTCTAACCATCCGAGATAAATCATATAAAAACAACCATAATTTATTCATCGAAGTGACTTTAAAGCATAATAATATTATCATTATTCAACTATTATATTAAGATTCCGTGTCCACTTATTGCGTAATATTTTATTATGTTCTATTGCCACTATCGGACGTACCTACACACAGCTTTTACTTTTACAATCCGATACAATCCAATGTACCTAAATAAATTGAACTCTTCTTTTTTATTAAACGTTTCTCGAAGAAAATTAATATTATCTTATTTTAGCTTCATCACTAAATTTTATCCTTTGGACGTTTTAATTAATTCCGCAGTCGAAGAGGCCACCGGCGACACATTCTCTTGTCGAAATTTTAATTTGATTTTATACACTGATAACATTTTTAAAATTTTGAAATTTATTATATTCATATAATAATCATAGAATTTAATGACTGTGATAACGCGGACGGACGACATGATGGTATTTATTATAAATACACTTAAAAGTACTAATAAATTATCTACTATAGGCAGGTAAGTGCTAATACATCATGATCATTGATTCCATAATTCCATAATGGTCGAATTTCATACGGTTTTTCATACATTATATATTATTACTATACTACATTGTGTTATCAACATGCGGCATTAATAGTAATCACGCTTAATCACCAGTAAATATTATAATTTGGTTTGTACCTATATGGCTTCGAAAACTCTCATTCTACAACCGAGCTGAGATGGCTCAACTCCCCCCCCCCCCACTCATCTCACGTGCTTGTTTGTACACACGTGCTGCACAGTAGATACGCATATAGATTGTTATATAATATAGCGTGCGTGTGAATTCGAAGGTTTTTCACAAATCTCCCCCGCGACAAGACCGTCGGACCGTCTTCGCGCCGCCGCCGACCACGCCGGCCGCTATGATAATAATAGATCTGAGCTATACATCTACTTAGTATTCGACGTAGGTATATACCGAAAACGGTATATACCTAATCTATATTATGTATTATTTGTTATGACATATCGCGTCGTATCCCCTCAGGAATTCCCCGTGTATGACCCCTCCCTCTCAAGGTCGTTCGGACGGTCACGTTCTCCGTCCTGCGAGAAGAACTCAGGACCTCCACCGCGGCGGCGGCGGCGGCGGTACACGTCGTGAAAATAGTGAGTTTAAATAGGTTTGATATACGTCGCACTTATATATATATATATATATCGTACACCCATTACCCGGTATATAGGTGTGCACGCCATACACGTTCTATATATAATACGGAGGGCTAAGAGCTTTGATCGATATCCACTCCGCGGCGCGGTTATCTAATGCGCCAAAAACACAGCCTGGACCACTGCGTCTCTTGTATAATTACATACGCATGCCTGTACTACTCATACCTATTATATTATTTTCATAACAGACGGAGGCGGCAATTTTTTTATTTTTTTACCTTTCGGTTACGCAACCATATACCGTATAATGACACACGGTGCGGCCTCTACCGTAATATACTATGTGCGTATAATGTACTATAATATCCATGCTCCTATACACTTTTACGGCGCGCGTGCTCCAGAGAATCATGATCGCTTCTAGCTGTACAGGAAGTGTCCCGGGTCTTCGAGGTTTGGCGGGAAAAAATATAACGCTATTTTATATTCTTACTTTTTTTTTTTATTTAAAAAAATTACGGCCGCATCGCTTGTGACGTAATTCGTGTATTGGGTTTTTTTTTTCCTTCAAAACGCCCATAGTCATTCCGACGGTCGTCTGCTACACGGCTGCAGATTGATCAGCGAAATTGTATAACTTATTCCCCTCCCCCTCCCCGCACCCCATTTACTTAACCATCGTCGTATTATTTTCCTCTTAACCCAAATGAGGTAAGAATACTGCGTGTACCAACGGCCGATATCATATTATTATGCTATTGTCTTTTGGAGTATATACAATCAATACCTACACCAACGATTAAATATTTAAATGTGACATAACAGAACAATATAATATATGCCCACGAGTATAACATAATACAATATTATAAACAGAACAAATCATTATTAAATATTAAAAACAGTTGCGTAAGCCAATTTCAAATTAAAAAATATAATAACTAAACTACCGTAGGTATGCTTACAATAATTTACGATAGTAATAATTGTCAGTTTAAGTTTCTATGAAGAACAATTTTAAAGATTGTCTTAGTGTTTTCTTCGTTGAATACCGTTAACATTCCATCGCATAAAATTGCTCATATTTTAGACAGTGAAAATTGAATTATGGTATAGTCGGTTAGTCTTCTGTGGGGTGGACGATTTTTAATAAGATAGTTAAAATTGTTAAATATAAGTAGTTAAGTCGATTTGGTTTTAATGCTGATATCAATCACCTAATACAGGTACTTTAGTTTTGACCATTCAATTAAATAAACTGTAGTTTGGTAGTGTAAATGCAGTTTATAATAAATCCTGTATATTTATATTTTTGCATGAGAAATTATTTAGAATGTATTAAAATGTGTAGAAAATCAACAATTGCAGTTATTTATAAGAAAAATTTCTATTTCCGGTTTAAATTGTTTATTCAATTTATCGGTAGGTATTGAGAAATCAGATCTTGGACAGATTTTTATTGCGTATAAATTGCACAACTACGAGTATTATGGCATTATACATAAATAAGTAAATAACATTAGTAGAGCTTACCAAAATAATATTTCATATAGTCGCACTCCACAAAAAGTGATTTTTGTTCGATTACTTGGTGGACGCGCGGAATATTTGCAAAAACACAACAAACATTGTTTCACGTTGAAAAACATGTCAAGGATTGAATGGCGACGTGCAATTTTTTTTCTATAGGTATTAAATATTCAAAATTTGTTAATTTGGAAACTGTTTACAAAATTATTTATTCATTACTGTTGTATTAATAATTAAACTCTACTTTCTCAGCAGTTACAAGTTTACAACAATAATTGTTTGTCGATACTTTCCAACTAGCTATGCATCGGACCGGTTGAAAATTTACTGGAACTCAAAAGTACCTACCGTTTACACGATCATGGTATACTCAATATTTACTCACATAAATATTTATTTCTACAAAGTAAACTTCATATTGTGTTCTTTTAAACAATTTTCTAAGCGTATATTTGATCAATAGATACAACAATATGCTAACAAATAATATTAACTTAAAAAAATTCGAAGTTCATTAACAATTTTGCAAAAATAAAATTTCAAAACAACCAATGCAAGTACTTATTATTAGTACTCTGGGAACTTAATCCTTGCCATAATATAAAATCATGTGTTTACATAGGAAGTACAATAAATTTATTATGCCATAAAATATGTAACAGCATCATAGTAATGATTGTACTTGTTCCACGACTTTCTAAAATTATTATTATATAGGTAGGTACATTAATTAGGAATAGCTTTGAATTTATGACTTATTTCTTATTTCTTTATTTTTATATTTTGACTTATTACTAATTATTATTAAAACAAAACTACTGTAAAACATAAAATGATTTAAGAAAAAAATCATGCACCTGTGATATAATACCAACTAGGTAGCTGACCACATTGTAATAATTTAAACTTACATAACAATTCCAATAACCCCTCCCAAAACTCTTAAAGTTTTTATAATATTTCGTTTTCCGAGTACGTATTATAATGTGTGACAATATTTTAAAATAATGCTAATTGCGGGAACGTGATTTGCACCATTTACGAGTACATCTAAGGTTATACTATTTTCTCATAAGTCATAATATTTGTAGAAAGTTGTGAATTCATTTTATCTGGAACGTAATCGATGAGAATCAAATATCAATATCTATATCTTTATACATATTGATATTGTTCGTTTTTTATACACTAGTAGCATAGTATAGTAGTCCGCTGATGGGCATGAGTTGCCAACTTCAATATTTGTTCGAACAACAATGGTAAATTAACTTCTACATGTAACATAAAATACAATATTCTCATCGAGAAAATCGTTTCGATAACGTTTTCGTGTGCCGGCTTAGGTATAACAATATTTATGGTTTGTTTATAGCTATATTATGATAAATAATTATTATAATTAATGTTTCAAAGTAGTAATATTTGTTTACGAAATACAAATCTTCTTAGATGAATATTAATTCATTATAGTTAGAAATTTAAAAAAATCGTATCTACAATTAATATTGTATCTCAATTTCTGATTAAAACTAGATTTAATAGTTTATATTTTTGTGTAGGTGTGGTATAGTCATATAGGTAACAGTGTAACACGTTAGGTAATAATGTTATTATTTATCTCTGCCCGATTAAACATACTTACCCACCTGTAACATCGATTTTTTTCTAATAATTAAAACAACAAACTTAATTAGTTTATTAATTTTTACTCAATTGAGAAGATAAACTTTTATTTAAACTAGAAAAAGCCTATAAACGTCTGACAACGTCTTTGAAGGCCCTTCACACATTTTAAAGGTTAAGTTGAAACCACACTAACAAATCCATCAGATTTCTAAAACTTATTGGTATGTACAACTTAATCTAAGAAAATCATTGTATTTATTTATACGTAGCCAATATTTATCTCATTGTAAATTAAAATTGTATGCAATTCCGAAATTGTACAGCTAAGACTTGACATTTTAGTAGATACAAGATTCCTCGTAAGTAGTTAATAATGAAACAATACAATTAAAAACATATTATATTAGCACCATATTTTTATTATGGACATTTTAAAATCCATTTTTCTACCAAATTAGATATTTCAACCAAAATTAATTATTTTAGTTGTCGTGTTGTTATTACTGGGATCTTGAAACTTTTACATCATGTTTTACTATTCACAATGATATTTCCAAAATACATTTTGGCCTTAAGTGGCGATCACTGTATTTCGATTGATTTTAAGCTTTTATATTGCCTATTTATAACACGATAACGACGAACCTATTTACACTACCTATGTTAACTATAAAAAGTTGGTATATTGACTCGAAAGTTAATAACAATTAAATAAATTATATACAGTTATTTTATTATATTATTATTATTGATAGTATAGTTCTATAAATATGATATTTTTAGCATAACATATTATTTCAACCTACTGTATTGCTATTTGCACTAACAATTTTATTTTCATTGTAACAGTAAAATAAATGACTGCACCTTATACATAAATATATATAAATAAAAATATACAATAAAATATGCCAAGTACTATAGGTTTTCAGACTATCTCCAATTAGTTTGCCTTATTGTACCTATATTCAATGATTTACCTTTTAATTCAAATTTAACCCAGTGATCCAATCAATGACGGAGTACACTCGACATAAAGGTTCTTGTACGGTAGAGTGGTTACATTATCTACTTGCCAACTTATGATGTTTTACTTAGATAAGCATTTAAAAATGCTCTTTTAAATCTAAAATTGTAGAAAAATTACTTGTTTAAGGTTCACATAAAATTGCCTACAACACAAAAAATATTCGAAATAAAATTTAATTTATTACCGCTTCTACGAACGGATTTATAATTTGGTCTACTGGTCTGCAATGTGAATGACTAAATGATTATAATATGTAAAAGTCATAAATATAATTTTCAGTCACAACTGTCAACAGTGCGATTTAACTACGCCCAACATCAAAAAGACACGTAAAATAATATTTAAAAATTAAATGAAATGAACAGTCATATCCTAATCTGATGTCATTATAGAGAATTACGAAATACAAATAATATCTAATCGTGCTCGCGCAGTTACGTGTAGACTTAATTTGTGTTTTTATAATAATAAATACTTCGGCTCACGGATATGTTTCGTGATTCATATATTCCTAATTTATTAGGTATGTATTGACAATGGCAAATAATCATATCGTGTAAGTATTGATAGTCGATAGAAGTCAACAATCACTCACCGAAAAACAGTTAAAGCGTACTTTCCTACTATATCATATTATTACTATTATTTTAACTTTCCGGCTTATCATTGGGATTATTTAGAAAAACAAAAAAACAAATTCTCATCACATACGACGAGAGTATCTGCATAAGTGTGATGATAAATAAATGACTGCAACAATTATAAAAACGTTTAAATATGTTAGATTCAACAACATAGTGTTATTATTTATTATAATGACTTAAATCGAATGTTAATAGCCGTAAAAAATATTATATAAATAGCTATAACTTATACATTTTTTAATGCCTTGTCCTTGGGGTGAAGTTTCATCTCCTTTGGCATTCTTTCATCGACCTGTGGTCGAGTAATAGAGTGTATAGCAACGACCTTGCCAGTGAAAGTTGTTGCAATACATCATCGTCTATATTTACCGGTATACGATAAATACGTACCTATATACATTTAAATACTATTCACTGCATACACGATCAAAACATTATTTTTCACTGTTATTTAACAGTGCCGTTTTAAATGACGTTCACGTGAAAAATAAAAAATAATACACTTTCGCGGTGTGTTTACAAAATTATTCAACTTTTTTATTTCATTTTGTTGATATTCTATACTTCTGACTACTCGAGTTTTGATTGTCTATTTCCATATAATTTTATTTTATAATTTATGTAAAAAAAAAAAACAACAAAACAAAAAGTAACTCAAGAGCAATAATACAAACAATTATTATATACAAATGCCTCTAGGTCATATTTTCTATATAAATACGTATACGTATGTAGAAAACATTGAAGGAGTAATATGTAAAATTATATATACTCAGTACTCAGTAGTTCCGTTAACTCATACCTTTATAATTAATATAATTCCATCGTATACACGAGTGATCCGTACGAAATAATATTAATAATTTAAATGTACATTCAATTGATAGAATATAGGTAGGTATAGCGAATTACAGCGGTGTCGTATTATATAGTTATGAATAATTAAATTCGTGAAGCAATATACGGAATAATAATGGCATAATGTACCTATAATATCATGTATATATTCAAGTTTAGTATATTATATTGTCATTCGAACACTTAAGACAACATTTTATAATGTTTATAACACTGAAATATTTTCCAATTTTAAGAATTAAATAAACTTTATTTGCGATATAGTCACAATATATTATAATATGTCTTGAATCGCATTTAATAATTTTGTCACTAATAGATGAAAATAAATTAAACGCCGTAAAAACGTTTATTACACGCTCCATTAAAAACCCAATAAAATTTTTTTTTTAATTATTCAAAAATAATAAAATATTATAATATAACAATATTATTCCTTTCAACACATATAGCTGCAGATCGCCGAGCCGATGGCCGTTAATAATTACATAAATATCCAATAATCGGTCTCATGTTTGTACAGACATATTTTACAGCTGGTAATAAGACATTTATCATACGAGAAACATTATTTACACTACGTTTTGGACAATAATAATAATAATAATAATAATAGGTTTAATATAATATAATAATATTATTATAAACCGCATTGTTGATGTTTACGTGATGATAATTCGTATAGATAAACCGGTGGTTGGCATACTTTCCGGGCACAACGGAGAATTGGAACATAGAATAATATTTCGTTGTGACATAACTGTAACGTTGTTATACTATGCGAACACGTACCAGCTAGATTGGACAAACAAGTAGGTACGAGAGTATTATGTGCTTGGCAAACGTCCTGCCCGAGCACATGTGCAAGCTACGCGGTCCGCCCGCGCGTCTGGCGGTCCCGATTGAGACTGGCAGCAGTGAAAGCGGTCAAACGTATATATAATAATAATAATAATAATAATAATAATAATAATAATATAACAATAATAATGTATATAAAATGTATATATATATATATATATATGTATACATTATAATGTAACGAGAAACACACTGGCGGTCGTGAATATCAATTGGCCGTTCGAAGGGGGAAACACTAGCGACAATACAATATTAGGTAGGTAGTACCTATATCGTCGGTGTCGATTTCCTAGTCGACTATTTCGTAACGACTTCGGCTATCCATACAATATGTAATGCCATTATACATTTATACGAACGTAATTAAATCGCGCGTACACGCAGCCAATCGAAAACAGAAATGCATCGCAGACTTAATATACAAACAAAACGCGTGTTGTGCGCGCATCATCGTATACCAATATTGCATTCTGGTAGGTATTTACGGACGTCTGAGGTGCATAACATATAATATTATATACTTGGATGCGACGAATGTGCTGCACTTCATAAACTCACATTATTGTATGATATAAATAGAACCTCTCTTTAGTCTATTTTACTTCGAACAACTCGACTGTGTGCGTAGGCTATTTTTGAAGGTTCTTAATTAATATCCGTGTTAAAAATAACCGAGACTAACGATTTTGTCGTTAATTTGTGGTAAGTTCTCTAAAAGCGAATAAACGTACATACTTGAATTGATGATCACTAAATATTTGGATTAACGTTTTAAATACATAAAAATCAGGTGACACTCACAATTTTTATTCCTTTGCTGTAAAAGTAGAACATTTTATACAATTTTAACTAGGAAATAATTTGTACATTTTCAATTTGATACACTTTGTCATAATTTTAACTTTAAATGCCTATACTAAAAAAAAGTCGTGGCTATGGATTTTAAATATTTATCAACTGTTGTTGTAACAATTTATCAAGAACCTTATATTACATTTTCGAGCTTTTTGGCCAAAACAACAATTTTATTGACATTCACAGAAAAAAAAATTGAAAAAATTGAAAAAATTGAAAACTGAAAATATCAGTTAACATTTCAAAACTAGTCAAAAGATTTTGAAAATTTTATTAAGTATTGGAAATTATAAGATAAATATTTGGTGTAAATTTGTAAATATCTATAGTTACTCGTTTTTGAATTATAACAAAATTGGAAAATCGTTCCATGAGAAATTTAAACTTCAAACGTCCATAAAAATTAAATTTCAATTTCCAGTAGACAATTTTCTTTTAAGAAAGGTAAACAAACTTATGAGAAATCTTGTATCAAATTTTGAAATCTTAGATTCAAAAAGATTAAAAGAACAATTTTTATGCATTTCTAACTTTCAAACTAAAAATAATTTGCACATTTTGTGATTTTTATGTATTTTGTCAAAATTTGAAATTCAGACTCACAAATATTATTGTAGTCTTAAGCAGCTGATTAACGATTAACTTTAATAAATAAAAATCGAAAATTTCATTTACCTATAAATAGCTTACATAAGTCAAAATATTTTGAAAATTGTATGGTGTAGAAGATGCCAAAAATGTCAAAAACCGATTTTGCGTAAAAACGTCCGTTCTCGAGGAGTTTTTGAAAACTACTGAGAATTTTAAATTTTGATATCCCGAATGCACCAACACCACCAACTAGATTCACTTCTCACCGAAAAAGATCGCTGGGCTCAAAATCTAAAATCTGAAATGTATTTTTTATGAGACGAAAAACTTTAAATATACTCTAAATAATGGTTCCTCATTAGTTGTCCATATACGAAATTTTAAAAATACCAAAAATAGTAACACTTAGGCTCAATTTTTTATTTATAGAGTTCCTCTTAAAATAGAAAAAAAGTCTTCTGAGGTTCTGTCAATGAATTTAATTCATGTCTTTTTGTTTTAAATTAAAAAAATATTAATCGTGGAGCGTTTAGGTTAGGTTTCGTATACTATTATACCTATAGTATAATTATCTATATGACTATAGACAATTGCCAATGACATTTACAAAATATTTAGAACAATTTTAAGCTTTTAAACTATGCAACATATTTTCACCGTTCTCCTGCACATCGGTATCGGTATTAACTTTTTTAATTAATTACAATAATATTATAATTATTATCGTATAACAAAATCGATTGTACATGGCAACAATTAGTTAAACTTACAGTCGTTTTACAAAGAGTTTTATAGGTACAATTAATTATAAAGTTTCCTTAGAAACAGTGACCGTTGCAGTGATGCTCTTAAAGCAGAATCGTTTTTTGTATGCATTGATTTATTATTGAATTCAAATTTACAACATATACCCAATACCGTTAGTTATCTAGTCACCTACTACCTACTAGATACACTCAAAACCTACTAAATGTTAAAGTGACTTCCTCGGATTTCTAGCCACATAACATTAATGGTATATACTGGTATTACCGTTATAGATTATACAAAATTTTGGTATCCGGTATTTTCGGTTGGTACATATTAAAAATAACCGTTATTTCATCAAATAGTGTTGTGGGGTTCAGTTGAAGGAAAGATGTTTTGGTACTGTGCGTTGAAATTAATGATATGTATGCTAAATATATTATTGTCTTTGGTATTTGTATATATTATCGATGTTCGATGATATCTAACTCGATGGTCTAAAATTGGGACTCTCAATGTATGTGGCTGCAACTTCCATAGGTTGGTCCATGGTGTACAAACTATATACCGCAAGACCTCAAAGCCTATTTTAATCTTGGGTTGGTTTTTTTCTTAATAAATAGGTAGTTACAATTATAAAAGACATAATATGGTTAAGTGCTTTATGTACATATTTAATAAAATAGATAATAATATTTATAATTGTATATGTTATTTGAAAAAAACATTTAATTTATGTGTATATATAGTGTATGTTATGTGTTCATGTACATATTTAATCAGTAATTAAATATTATTCAACTCTGTGTTACGCACTCTGTAATAGGTATATTATGTAAATAATTTCAATTTCTTTATTTTTTAAATTAAATCTCGTATACGTGTATACGAATAATTTATAAAACCATATTATGACACTTATATCCGTGTTATTTGGTGAGCAGTTAAGTTAGGGGTAATATGATGTTTTTTAATTTTTTTATTTATTTATGTGTATTTTTAAAACTTCTTCGTTTAATATACATAGTATTGAAGATAGATGTTTACTATTTTAATATTTTTAATCGCGTTACAATGGTAATTTCATAACTAATAAGTTAGGTACCTAAGCAGTTCTTTTTATAATTTTAAACCACGATGTACTATTTATAATCACTGTGGTTTTATGTAGGTACGGTTGATTGGCTTGAATGGATAATTGTGCTCTATAAGGTCCTCCATAAAACTTTCTCTGGATACATTATAATGTACAGTTTTTAAGTCCATCGAGTCAGTATTGTACTCCGTTAAGCAATGCATCACTTGGTGAGTATATTATTTAAGACATGAAAAATAATAAATAATCTGATTTATAAATATTATAAATTATAATATTATGCCAATTGGTGTTCTAGAATAACGATTTTATTTTATATATAGTACCTATATGTTGAATTATGTTAACATTAAAGTATAAGAAAAGTAATACAGTATGTTTTACAAAAAAATTATACTTAACTATTATAAGTCAATATAAAAACATTACATTTATGTACACATATTGTTTGTTTTTCCCAATAATTGTGTATTATATAATTTATTCCAAATAAGAATAATAATATGTAAGTACCTTCGAAGCCAGTTGTAGTGGTCAAGGGGTCAATTTCCTTACATAAAAGATAATTATTGTTGGGTTTTATTCGCCCTAAGCTATACTTACAGTATATTCGATCCGGAAATCTATGCCAAGTAGGTAATAGGTAACAAAAATGGGGTCACTTTCGTAAACGGCAACCAAAAATACAACATTTTATTTTGATAATTATACGTACTATATGCGTATATTATATACGATTAATAATATATAATTAAATACCCCGTGACCTAATCATAATTTTACCCTATTTGCATTATACTTTAAAACTTGATTTTAAATACTTCGAACTCATATTTATGGAAAAACAAGTTGCACAAAACACATAAGACATTATTATTAAAGAAACAATTTTGAAGAATAAAGAGTACAATTATTTAATCTGGGTACCTAAAATATATTTTTTTCTTTATTATTTAGGTATTTTAATTTTTATCGTTAAAGTGTTAAAACAATATCACTATAAAATTACATACGTATAATAATTTTTCAAACCAGTAGTTATTATAGTTGGTAGTAATTAATTAGTATACTCATTAGATAGGAATAAGGATAGGATTTTGTAAATAACTAAAAAACAAATAAATATATATTATAATATTAGCTCATATGAATAGCGTGCAGATATAAGTGCTAAAATTATGTGATAAAAAATCAAATATCAAATAAAAATCACAATAATATTAATTGCCCAAAAAAACGATTGGCTGACAAAAATTAACAAAAACACGAGTGACTAAGACTCTGAATAATGAATATAGATCATTTCATAAATTAAAAATATTCTTAGTGGGTAAATATTGAAGAAAAAATGTACAGATCAGAATAAAGCAGATAAGTGGTAAACGGATGAGTTGTACATACAACATACGAGTATGCCGACAATTGTAATAAAAATCACAAAACTGTAGATGCCGATGTTTCAGTCAATAAAGTCTTATTCTGGAAAAATTATATTATATGAAATGTACCTTAGATCGAAGTATCTAGTCGATCTCAATCTCGAAGGAACCCGAAGTCGACACACTCCTAAAGCCGCAATTAAAGCATATTATTATTACTACACCAGCGTCTATTTTGCGAGTTCTATATTTGTTTATTGATGTCGGGAAAAAGCATACGATGATGAATACAGATTACGGGAACAATATAGCCGGCTGGACTTGGCGATGGGGGGAATACTTTTTTTCTCTCCAGATAGGTATTGATGACCTTGGATCCGGTTAATTTATGTGCGTTTGAAATGGAAAGTAATATAGCGGAAGAAGAAAATAATGTACATATTTATATTTATATGACGGTATACTGAGAATATCGCGCATCTCGGATTCGGATGGGCTGCCTGGACTTCCAAGCATATTATGTACAGGGTGATTCACCAAGCACGCTCACACTTTTTTCTTCAACAATGCAAGTTTGATTTTTGAAATTTTTAAATACACTTAAAAAATCGGAAACCGTACTTTTGAATTTTTGAGATTGTATGTACTACTTAAGGAGGTCTAGTGTAGGTACAAACTTCTATTTTTCAAATGAGAGCCCCCTCCCCTCTCATCTATTGTAAATTATTTATCGATCACCAAATGGTCCTACACGAAAAATCTCAAGTTTTAAAAATAATCGTACCTTTAAGTAGATATAATCAAATATTCTAAAAATCAGAATTTTAATAAATGTATCATTAAAAAGAAAAATGGGGGGGGGGGCGCCGAATGCTTTGCGAATCATCATTGATCCTGATTAGTTTCATTAGGTACACTTATTCTGACAACCTCAAATGTCAGGTCAGTTTTTGTATTTGGTTTGTATCTCATGAGCACACACAATACTAAAAGAATATGTTTACAAAACTGCATAAGAACTCAATTAAATATCGAAAATGTAATTTTGAGGCTTATGGTTAGGTTAATTTCAATTGTATACATCGCAACCGAACCCACTGTAGACATCTCAAGTCAGCAACCGTCCGCGGCATTTCCTGTAACTGCACTTGTACGTAGCCGGTATACGGTACGCCTGCTTGTTGTATAATAACAGCAGCCGAAGTAGTAATTTTATTATTTTATTTATTACTATTATTATTATTTATTTTTTTTTTTTTATAGCAACACGATCGTTAACGTATATGATACCAAAACATAGCGATAATATAATATATTATAGAAGGTACATTCCTCCGCGGTTTAGGGGCGGACAACGAGATTATAGGACTTCCGATATTGCGCAACTAAAATATCCTACAATATTACACTAGTACAATATTATCAAAATAACAGGTCTACCACGCGTATGGTACGCTGGATAATTTTCGTACACGCGTTTTTCGATTTACATTTTCACTTATTTAAGTGCGTTCGTCTAACGAGACTATAATATATAGACACTGGCTTGAACGTGCATCACTGTCCACTGATATCGCAATCGATAGCACTACCAAGTATAACGGGCACATGTGGAGTACCCAGGATTTTTCAATTGGGATACACAAAGTAAATCATAATTTGATATCCGTTACCTTATACTAGGTCGTTATTACTATATCCCCGTAACCGTAATAACCTCTACAAATAATTGATAATACGCAAAATATGTTTCTTCGGAACCGTTTTCAGAAATATCATGGTTTGTACTTTGCCTTTTACTAAGTACGATTTATACCATAACACAGCCAATGCGGGGGTGCTGAAGCTGCCTCGCCTCCCCTGCAGGGTACTCTACCGCCAGATACCAGCACAACCGCTAAATCTTCGCGAGTCATTATTAATATCCGTGCAGTAATACGGTGTACATCAATCGGAAAATTACAAACGTTGACATCTTTTCTTCGACACTGTTATATCATAATACAACATGTACAATATAATACGATTTGTTTACAGTGTATATTATATTCATATTATTATTATAAGACACGGAAATTGTAATAATAGTTAAACCTCTGAGGATAAGAATGAATATTCTTGTAAATCCTATTTGATTAATAAATTATAAAGTGGACTGATATAGGACGTTAATGATTATGAGTAGCGAGTGCCTATATACTCTATACATATATAGGTAGTGATAGTGAGCTCTGCAAGCAATTAATTTTACACAAAAGAAACGAATCGGGAACAGTAAACAATAATTATTTTAATATAAGTACTCCAACGAATGGTGAGAACAATAATTACGAGCATTCATATAATTTAAAACAATATTTCCTCTGAGGTTTGGGACTTGTGTTTTTTTAAACGTTTTCTGTTGAATTTCGATTCGCAACTCTTTTTTGCGTTATGGCTACAGTCTGCAAGCTGCCGCAATGATATTATCATTCACTCTTCAATACTTAATACCAAACGTTTGTTTACATTTTTTATTGTATGGTGTTTACACGACTGCGGTATACATACAGTATCAAAAACCCGAAACTCGAATAAAATATGATTTTGGTGCAGAGCCCTGAGAAAAATATTGGTCGTTAGGCGTTAGGTACTCGTTGCATAATTTCTCGAATCCGCGGTGGGCAGTATATCATATGTCATGAACTCATAGTGCGCGTGCGTAAGACGCGAAGAAACAAATAAAATGTACAAACTGGGAAAGAGCTTATAATACTACGTCCGATAGAAAGTTGATCAAGAAATTCGCAAGGTCACAATCCGCCTACAAATATTCAATAACTCCCAGTCTCTTTCTCCGTCTCCGGGATAGGTTGTTTACGTAACATATTATGTTTTATTTTTAAGAAAAATATATATATACACATACTTACATGTATTATGGGAGATTACTTTACGTAGGTACGCAAAATTAATCGTTTTTGGCATTCCCGTCGTAAAATAGTCGGAAATTACGTGCATGCAAATAATTCAAGCTGTCCAAACATCACTAGTTGTAATATTGTTAGTTCCTAACTATTCTATGTTTTATTGTTTTGAATAATTTTGAGCGAAATTCGAGTATCCACGAAACGTATTATTATAGACACTATTATTATATTTTCTGTTATTCGTAGGTACATGTGATTTTAAAACTGTCATATTATTATTTATTATTATATAGCAAGTCTCTATAATATGTTTTGATAATGTATTTAACGCCGTACTGCAGGCTGCAACACACAATTAGAACGAAACGAATTGTTTAATAGGAACCGACGGATACTTATAACTTATAACTAAATACATGTTTGAAAAGGCATGTTATTTTATAGACAGGTCACGTATCACATGTCCCAATAATAACAAACACGTCAAACATATACTTTGCTCAGCATTGGTGGTTACATCCTTACATCGAAATATCAAATAAAAACCGTATTCAGAGTTGACTGAAGGTTTAAGCAAAAAAAATGTTGCGATATATCAGCGTTTATTTCGTATAAGAGGTATCAGCCTATACTACCTATAGACTAAATTTGCAGTATTTTTTCGCTGAACGCGTTCTATATCTGTAAACCATTAAAAATACATCAAAAGTTAATAGAAAATGATTTTGGTCATTATCTATTGCTGATTTCGCCTTCGAAACGGATGTGGGCATTTGTCGCATAATTGTCATTAAATTACATTCGTGTGTTCCAAGTTAATCAGTAGAAAACAAAATCGAAAATACCAAAATTCTTGATATTAATTATCAATGCGAATATTGCGCCTTTCTAAACGTTCACTCGTCGACTGTTTGTACAGCAAAACAACTTATTCCATAATGCTGTATTCAGTTTGCTGGTAACTTGACAGTTTTTAAGCAAAAACAATGAAAGTCTTAAGTATAGGATTGATATTAAACGCTTCTCGGTTACCTTTATACTATATTATGTTTTTTAAGCGGCAATTTCCTACGAACTAATGCATAAAAAATATTAAATAACAATCTAAACCAATACACTGATTATTCTTCACAATTGGATGGATTCAGAATTTAATTAAGCGGAACGATACAAAATGAAATGAATAATCCCATATTATTATACATATAATTATACAATTATTTAACATCATTATTTTAAATATCCGATGATGCATACACAGTCGCCCGCTCGCCCAAATGCCCAATACACGACAGTGAAATCAAAATATTAATGGTTATGTGTTAACATAAAAGTACCTACTAAGTGCTCGACTATACACATTTATGATAAAACGGTCAGCAAGACTCTCCTGTATGCTGATTATTATTATTATAATATGTTAATTTCACTTTTTCATCGACCATCATTGCTGCCATCACGGCTGTAACTGAAAGGTCTAATCGACCGAGACAAGATTTAGTGATAAATATTCGATTGTAAGTGACCGTACCCATACGTCAAACGAGATTTATATACCGAGCACAGTAATACAGTATAGTAATTTAATTATAATTTATACTTCATCGTATAGAAACCTTAGTGGCAGCCAATTATTGCACGAGCAAACGGCGAGAAAACTTAAATAAAATCGTTTTTATCGTAGGTATATGGTTGAAAGTGTTAGTTTATAGTTCTACAGCTAGTGCGCGTCATATTATGTAGCAAAACATTAGTGTTAACATTTCAAGTTAGTTGAACCGGTATTTACATTTTACAGGAATAAACAATTGATAATTTTGAGTAACATGGATAAAGGTGCAAATGTCTATCATCTTTATCAATTCAACCTTTATTTTATTTTAATAGGAAAGTACAACCCCGTTTGAACTTTGTATAAAAATAAAAATCGAATTTCAAACTAGTAAATGGTTAACCGCATAGACATATTATTATAGTTATAAGTTTATTTTACCTAGTAATTCTTTGAAGTAAATATGTTTATAATACTTTTATATATATATAAGTAGAGTGGATTATTACGACGGCACTGTGGTACCCTAGTATGTTTGTCCATTACTCCGTTCGAAATTCGATATGAAATCAGTAGGTGTATAGTCATTCAAAAATTGAAAAATATTTGTTGTGTGTAGTATAATGACTACTAATAATTATGTAAAAAAATGAATACTTTTCGTAAAGATGTGTCTTTACTTTAAAAACTTGTATCATAATAGATGAGTACATAGTTTTTTCCATTCCCACTTGCCGCGCATAAATAATTATGTAAACAAGTTCTTCCGGTCGCCGTCCTTCCGACTTTTGTTTTCATCTCACTCGCGGAAACGAAACGTTAATAACACGATACACGTATTCATATTATATACTTATACGACATGATAATAATACAGTATATATTATATAGGAGGTACAGCTTGTTATCACAATGGGACATACGAATGAAATTCGAATCGTGCGCGCAACCGGTTAGGCCGCGCGACGACTTGTGCGACTACGATACGCGGTTATGTACCTGTTGCATATAATATACGTCGTATAGGAACACACGCGACAGTTACGAGGGCAGAAAAACCGCACTGGATATAATATAATATAATATAATATATCCACAAAATGATTAATTACCATTTCATAGGCCGTATAGTGCTGTAACACTGGTCCATCTCGGGACAGCATACATAGGTAGGAATACGGGGCATGAGGTATCTGTATAATAATATCAAAATAGGTAGGTTCGCATCGCGTTTTACGGCCGAGAAAGTCTTCGCTGCAGACGAATATTCTACACAATAATAATAATATAACGTGTAATGTACACTGCACGAAGTAGACTAGAAGTTGTGTTTCGACGCGCTCAAAATGTTTATACAATATCCGAAACAAATTAAAACAAATTAAACCGCTGACACCTGATGAAAATTAGGCTATGTCATAATATATTAAATCTCGTACGAAACGTGAGCGTATAGTATTATACACTGTAGCTACTATATACCATACTATTTATAAAAACATAATGTAATATGTAGGAACCATGCAGGACGTATGTAACATAGGAGTGTTACATAAAAATGTAAACGGCACATGATGTTGTGCATTAAGTTCAGGATCTGTAAAAAAACTTAAAAGATTCTACACACTATAACTACTTTTCACAACAGAAATCTTTGATAAATTATCTACGCCGAATCCATTCCTATAAATGAAGCACTTATTATAATAATGACTCCTTTGGTGCGCTACTTGAAACTTCTCTACTATCAACTTATCAGTCTAATTAAATCTCACAAAAAATAAGTAGATACAACAAATTATACGGCCAACTCAAATAATATTGTTTACTATGTGGGCCCCTTCGCACACTGGTATCACACTGGTAATGAGGAAATTGGCCAATTAGCAAACCAAACTGCATCAACTGGAATAAAGTCACTATCGTACAAAAATCTATTAAGAGGACGCTACACCCGCATGTGTTGTCTTCGTCTTACAAAAGTACAACATATCAAAAACTGTTTTACGCGAAATAGAACCACTCAAGCTGTAGTCCTAGCTAAGCAACCGAGTTTTCATACTGTAAACAAGAGAACATTTACTGTGCAACATCGTTTTTATTTTTTTGATATCACAAATACAAGAAAATTTCTTATTGCTTATAAATTAATTATTTCAAACTTGAATAACTTTTCTTGTATTTGTGATATCAAAAAAATAGTCGTCCTCTTAAGAATAATCAACCTAATCTCCACTCAGCAGTGGAAATTATAACGGAACAACAAAAACTGTCCAAAATAGCCACCCAACACTAACACAGCTCGAAAGATAAATATTGTTACTTCCATAGCAAGAATTGGCCTTACACGTATCATCCATTCTCATCTTTTCAACCAAGAAGAACAGATAACCTGCCATCCATCGTGGGTTATACATACCACTGACGATAGAACCATCAGACATTTCACATTATACTAACAATAGACAAAAACTGTGGGTAACAACTACAGCTTTACGAACAGTGTGCAGGCACCTCGAATGATGTCTTGACGACAAAATACAATAATCTAAATATCTATACATTTTACCGTACTGTACCCCGCACTACCATACATTGAGTCACTTAGTCACCGAAAAGCGCCCTCTATGTTTCCATGATTAGTGTGGAATCACTTCATATCTAGTATAGTCTATATAAGTTCTATGATTGAATCCTTCACACTTCAGTGTCCCGTGTAACAATAGGTAAATGAAGAACGTATTTCCTAAGCCACCCAATAAAATAGAAAAATCGGTAGGTGAAACCAACACAGATACTATTTCTAATAATTGTTACAACGCCATTAGACTTATGAAACTTATGTAAATATTTAGAAAAAAATTGAAATATTATTCACCATTGTCTATACTTATGTATAATATAACACCCATCATGTAAAATGTTGTAGTCTAATGACCCTAGTTATCTACGCCTTTATTCCTAATAAAAAAAATTGTACCTCTAACTCTTACAATATTCGGTAAACGCAACATTAATGTAACGATATAGTAATAAAATTACAATACATAGTATAAGGTATATGATTATTGATTGCAACTATGTAATATAGTATATAGTTGTAACTTGTAATATATATATTATGTTAAATTGTAGAGTAACGTATTAAAGACTTAAACGGTATAGCAATAGTATTGTAGCATTGTAGCATCATATAGCATATTAGTGTAGACTTATAGGCTTACATATTTACCAACCTTACCACACGTAAGTAAGTTTATTATTAAAAAAATTAACGCTGTTTAATTATGTCCACCTACAATATTGTAATTTTTTTTTTAGAGAAGGTGGTGTCCAAATAGTATATGTTCATGAATCAGGATATCTGGCTGATGTATAATATGATATCTGCAGATATTAAACTGTATTAGATTAAAATATATTACATGGTAGAGTATGTTTATAGTAATTTTCGCCGGACCGGATTGTAGTGTGCACAATGTACATGGTAAATATAATGTGTATAATAATATTATTATGTACGTGATGTCATACTGTCATAATAACTGTAGAACATAATAAGTTATGAAATATAAAACGCCTATAATTAGTCGTTTCATTTTAAAACAAAGCGGACGATGGCGATTCTCCTTCGCCGCTGACGGTGTTGTGTTTAAATTACGTAAAGTTTTTTTTCAAAGAAATTTCGGTTTGGCAATTATTATTATTAAAAAAAATATTTCGAACCACGAAAACCACAAACTCCTAATAATTTAACGCATCATACGCACATATAATAGATTCATGATTCATACGTGCGGTGGTCAAACAAAATTTTACAGAGTTCAATATAAACACTCGTTTATAGGTACGCCATAATAATTTATAATAATATGGAAAAGTACACCGTCTACGGTTTAATTTTAAGACTGACATAATATTTAATAATTGATCATCACACGGAGTCACGGACTAAGAAAATTATATAATAATTACATTTTATCAACATTCACTAAAAATACTATCTATATATAAGACGCGTAGTAGGTATATCAACAATTTTTAAACACTAATAGAAAAAATACTGTTAAGTGTTAAAACATTTAATTCTTCGTTCACGCTGTGCTCACGCGGAATACCAACAATTATTAGTAAATTCATAAGCCATAAAAGTGACACCTAACAATAATAATATGACTTTTTTTTTAAATTTCACGTTTGCATGCTCGAGCGCTGCAAAATATTGTTGTTATGATCGCGTGAAATTACATGCATTTAAAATCCATAATAATAATAAGCCGACGTAAATGAATGTTTTTATAGCTTATAGCTCAATCAGGCTCACCCTGCCGTTTGCCTATAAAATAATATACACTTCTCAAACATCATAATGTGATACATCACACAATATTAGTAAGTACACAATAGTCACATCAGTTAGATCTCACTTGGTCTCCTCGTGTCAAAGGCTAATGTTAAAAATAATAATAATGTATTAACGTTCATAAAACGTCTTCTATATGAAGTACCCATTAAAAACAATCGAGTAGATTATACAAATTTGCGTTAGTATTGTACTTTTCGATTGTAAACATTATCAAAACAAATAGTTATCGAAAAAAATGAATAGTTATAATTGTTAAAGTGAATCTTTTAAGGAATAGGATAGTATATTTTATGGTAAGTACAGTATAGGTACGCGTTACCCCCGGCTGCGTGCCTGCGTGTACCTATACCACTAAAGTACCACTCCAATTCGATCATCAAAATTTTCTTTATTCGATGTTCAATTTTTATACTTAATATACTGACAATTTAAAAAAAAAAACATTGTGCTATGGAATGTGAAATCAAAAATGCATGCTATCGTTCAAAAAAGTAAAAAGCTTAAAAAATATAATACTTTTTCAAAAATATTGTTTTGTAATAATTATCTATTTCAAATTAATATAGTATTTTATTATGTTTTTTTTATCCATAATACCAAATACACATACAATGACGGATGAACAACATTATATATTATAATAATAATACGTACGATGACTAAAATATATTATATTGTATGGGTTTATATATTGGTATATAGATTTTTACAAATCTTGAACGAAAGGCCCGGCTAGACTGCGCAGGTTCAGCGTATGGTGATGAGTAGAAGTTGTTCGGAAACCTATTTCCGGTAGTATATAAGGGCACATAATAATATAGACGCACGGTTATTCAGCGTAATAATAATAATCGTGTGTCTATACGTACCTACAATCGACGTAACAATTGTTTACCAGCAGCTTACGTATTACGCGGATTATTGTGGGTACAGGTACACACACACGCATATTATATTTTTTACACATACTTACACACATATTCATCGCATCTGCCTGGCTATCTGACATAAGAAGACGGGAAATGAGGAGGAGGAGAAAATAGTTAGAAACCGCAGAAAAATGTGTTTATACCGGAATACTACGCCGGAGTACCAGCTTCAATATGATAATGATATTGTCGACTGTTGTTGATGTGTGCATTATGACGAAATATATACAACTGTAGCTCGACCAGCTTGGCAGATGGCACTCACGACTGGTTAGGTCAGCCGGAAGTGCACTCGCAGAAACGAGGCTCACCGATTGGTCACGTAGCGTGTGTTTTTTCTATTTCACTATAAGTATATGTTTAATGGATATTAAGCTACGTTCGAAACCGTTAGCTGAGCACGGAAAAATCTAAAAATAAACGAAAACTTGTACTTATATAGCATACATAATATGCCGAAAAAAATAGGTACTATTTAAGAATACGTTGAAAAGCTTTAAAAAATGTGCACACATGTATTGTTTGATACGATCAATAGCTACAGGTATATTTTAGAAATTATAAACCGTACAATAAAAAGGACTAAAAGTCCAAGTCAAATATACAGACAGACAATATAATAATTTAATTGATTCAAATCATATTTTTCTAAATTTATAGTCAAATACGTGTGTAAAATACCCATGTAGGTTCATTTATGTAACATATATTAAATGTATCTATCCAGTAATAAATTTAGTGGGATCAACAAAACTTGGTTTTACTAAACTATTATGTAACCGACACGAGAATATACGTAATATTTATAATAGGTGTTCAAAATGTTAATTAAAAATTACTTTTTTTTTCTGTTAAACTTTACCGGGAAGAAAATGATTTAATTATTTTGGACGATTTGCTTTCTCCGGCAAACTGCAGACGCGAGAGTATTTCGATACCAATCGCATCTATAAATTAGATTATTCATCCATATTTATTATATATACCAACTCTAGTTGCAGATGGTTTTAGCTTATTTATTATTACAATTATATACAGGGTAATTCACGAAGCGTGCTCATACGAATATTTTTCTTTATTAATTAATTAATTTAAATTCTGATTTTTGAAGTGTTCAGATATTATATCTACTTAAAGACCACTAACCTTTTAAATTCTTGAATTTTTTTTTACTACGTAAAAATTGTTTTGTGGTAATACATATTTCTGGTTTTCTTTTTCAAGAGAGATTTAATGTAAATTAGTTAGTGGATAATTTTTTTGAAAACGTTGTATAGATCTATAGTTCAAAATTTAAATGACCGGTTTCTTAGGTATTAAAATGCGTCAAAATGTTCAGAAAAATGATTGTTAAAGTTAAATGATAATAAATTTTCAGGAAGTCCCTGGGCCAATCGGCGTAATTGATTATCAGAAAGTGTAATGAAGGAGAAGTTAGAAATTAAAGGAATTGAATGGTTGAATGAGTTTTTGTAAAATGTTTTATAATAAACATTTCCCATTTCAAAAACAGAAGTTTACATACAATAAATCTGAAGCATTTTGAAATATGGCGTTTAAGTTTATTCAAAACTTCTAAAAATCTGATTTTTAATATCTGCATTATAGAAGAACAAAAAAGAGACAAGCATGCTTGGGGAATCATTCTGTATATTATAATATTATTTTACTCGACACATATAATATTATGATATTCGAATGGCTATAAAATTTCTAAAAAAAATCGTTAGGGGCACCTAAGAAAGGATTACAGCGCAGTTGCAATTTATTTTAATAAATAACAATTTATGACATAGGTAATATAATATGCAGTAGCCAGTAGGTATGTGATTTAAACATTCCGATACAATATTATAATTTATAATCGTTTGGTGCGAGGCATTGCTGCAGAGCGGTACGCATATAATAATATAATATAATTATCGTAAGCCACTCGAACGCCGCGAACTGTTCGGACATAAGTCGACCATATAATATAATATATATTTTGTCCTGCTGCAGTAGAAGTGAAAGCGAATGCTCTAATAACAACACAAACGATTATTTTTGATCTAGAGACGATCACTTTTTTTCAAAACCGTTATTACATTACATATACATATTATTGTTATCAATGTTATCGTTATTCGTGGTTATAATGAATAGTGATATGGACTCGTAAGTCGTATTGTATACGATGGTCGTTCCTTTTTTTATGACCGTTGTATTGATGGACGCGATAAACGCTAGTAAACGCCCGCGAAGGCTGCAGGGGCCTCCGATAAAATATTTTTTTTGACGCGTAGTGTATTTATCAAATCGAAAATATTGCTCAGGATGGTTGAAATGTTTGACTTTGGAAAATAAATAATAACATTAACGTCATCAACACTTTTAATTTGTTTCCAGACCGACGATAAAATAGAATGTCAGACTTAGCGGTAATCGCTGCCCGACAACTCAAAACAATATGTTTATGTTTATTTTTATTAAAAAAATCTCCAATGCAAGTATAAAAAATACATTTGTGTTTATATATGTCTTTATGTTTACATATGTCTGTATACGCGCAAACCCTTTCTGCAAAATACATATTTGAAAATATTGTTCTTAGGTTATTTACGTACTATTGTAAAGTATCAATAACGTCCGGAAGTATTTTATTGAGCTAAGCAATTCTACACATTTCCATCATTAAAACTATTATTTGGTGCATTCTTGAAAGATTTTTTATTAATTACCATTTGGCTCACATATTATAGAGATCATGTAACTTTTAATTTTAAATTATACCTTGGTAACTATACTAAATATTTTGTTAAAAATGTGTTCTATACTATTTATTCCTATTACATACTCTATAAGTTGTAGTGGTTTAGGAAATTACAATTTTAACAATTGACAGTAAAAACATGTATTTGACTTGACATATTATTTATTATTTATTTTTCAAATCAACTGGAAAAATCTAATATTTTTGTTATGGATTCTTTAGGCATTAAGTTTGTATTATGAAAATTAACTAGGTTCCCAGTTAAATTTCAATTTAAAAAAAATTAACTTTTCATCAGTTAATGCCCATCTTATTGGAGAGTTGTATAATATGTAGGGAACGTGCGTATGGAATAAAACATCAATATTAATATTATTATAATGTTTTGACAAAAATGACGCACGCGGATGAAACAGCCCGAGGCTCTAACATCATTGCGCAATCGCGGCAGACCTAAAAAACCCGCAGGTATGTGAGATTACGATAACGGACATTGTTGTTAGACAATAATAATAATATATACGGCACCGATATTATTACGTAGATCGCCAAACTGGAAGTGGCTACTGCAGGATGGTCGATGGACAGTATACTATTACATGGCACACATAGTGTGGCAGATACCACTATACAACATACATTTATATTTTAAGTTTCATAGTAGGTACGTGAGATGACTGCTCAGATCATATCGGGCCCGCAAGAACGCATTATTAAACAATAATGTATAATACATAATAAAGTACGTCAACATTATTATACCAACGGTCAGCGGCTAATACCTATTTTCAGCCTGGCTGCCATAAAAACGTATTTAGTTCTAATATGTATACAGTACTATACTGCTATATAGTGTACACCTATAATATGTACATGCAATACAAATCTCTAATTCAAAATAAGATTCGCGATTTATCGTTTTGAGACGTAATAACAAAATAACCTAATTATTTTATAATGATCGCATAGAACCGCATGGACAAACCGCGACGACCAAACGCCCGGTAAAACAAAATGTCAACGAATTGTTATTTACAATATACATAAGAATAGCGTGTTGATATTTTATATCGTGTAAATAAAATAATAATGTAATAATATAATGTTATAACGTATAAAATTAAGTGTTTTTAATTTAATTTAATATAATAATAATTCACCGAGGCACGACGGCGAGATAATGATTAAAGCATTATAATATTATTAAGTGTAAAAAAAAATCAAATGCAAAACTATTTTAATTGCAGGTTTGTCTTGAATCATGATCTTCATGAAATAAGAATCATATTATTCATCGTGCAAATTAAATCTTGAAAAACCTCAGAACTATCGTTAATTGTGTATAAAAATCATAATATCTTCCTATAGGCTACTGAAGAGTTAAAAATTATACAATATGCACACGATGATAAGGAATAAAAATAATATAGTTGTTATAACAATGCAGAAAATTACCTCCATATGCGTTATATGGTTTTTTTTTTCTGTGTAAGTAGTTATATGAATATAATATATAATCATTTTTTTATACCTACCTATAGGAAATTATTCCTAATCAGTTAATCGACGGAAACGATTAATGGAAAATTATTAGACCATAATACCGCATGGTATTGTGCTGCACTTAGAGTTTAAATAATAATATTAAAATTTAAAGTCACGTGGAATTAGTTGAAACTTTGAAAGTTAATTCAGTTGTTGACGATCGAATCGTTGTAAATAGCGTATATGATGTGTTACACGAAACGTTCAAGGCACTTATTACGAGTACTCAGCTGCAGATCTTTACGTACGCGTATATTAGCTATTATTCCGATCGACAATAAAATGAAACAACATGATATGATACGTTTCGAATTGTCCGACTCGGGGCAAACGTTGACGGCTCGATTCGAGTCAAGTATATAATGGAGTCGACTATCATGATATATTATGGACGTATTAAATAGGCACCCATACCCGGCTGTATGCTCGTGATTCTTGTCGTGGATCAACAGTGTGGATCATGACCCCGATCGAACTCTGTGTACCAGCCAGTATTAATTGCTATATTAAACAGTCATCTACTTGTGCGCTGCTGCAGCGTATAACATAGACGTTTACTAAACAATACGAACGCCGTCCAACAATATAATATGGGCAGGTGTCAACGGTAGTACACTACTTATAGGTCAGAGGTGATAAAAGTTATATACCTACCGTTTTTGTAGTTACCTATCTACGCAATTGCTCGGCTGGCTGTGTGATTTTATGGGTAGATCGAAAAGATATAGGTTGGCATACGAAAAAGAGTCTAATTCAAATTGAGCCAAGGTTTTTTCTTGCGTTATGTTGGAGTTAATATTTAAAAAGTTAATATAATAAAATGGATATGGTCAGCATCAAAATGTTATTATTTATTTTTTCATGTCATGGTGTGTCTTTCCTAACAAATAGTAATATGTGCTATACAATTAATTGTAATATGACAACAATTTTAAATGAAAACAAAACAAAAATTATAACTAAGATGTGTACTTGCTGTAATGATGCTATACAGACAATTCTAAGTGCTAAGTCAGTGTAACAATGAGAAGGATAATGGAATTTAGAATAATATAATTTAATGTTCAGTAATACATATTAATAAAAAAAACCTAGCACGGCACAAGATATTTTTCCTCTATAAGAAAATGCTATGACCACAGCAACGTAAACCTTACAAAAATCGGTTTTGTATAAAATATCGTGTATCCAGCTCAAAAAAAAAATTTTTATGTTTAAAAAACTACAGGTAGTGCCGTGATTCGGAAGAAATGTTGAGCACGGGATACAACTATTATAGCCAACCCGATAGTTCAACAGGTTATTATTTCATAGTTATAGGTATGCGTTTACCTACAATAATATTATAAATTGATAATTGAAATTTGTAATGCAGCGTAAAAGGAATAAATGACATAGGTATATAATATAAATAATTAATATATAATATATTATTTTTTTTTTTTTTTTTAATTGATCCTGAGCCCGGCAACTGTGGCCATTAGCTATTAGTAGGTACTGTAGGTTTTTGTATTGATGGTTTGTAGGTTTTTGGAACGGTAGGGGGAACACGTGTGTGTTTGTTTTGGCAGAATTTCGAATGGGGCACCCGTAGGTTTCTGCCATGCCCCGGGGGTGGGGGATGGCAGCACTTGCTCTCCGGTCACCGCGACTTGTCCGGAGAAAAATGCCGCCCGGTGGCCGAGGATCGAACCGCGACCGGCTGCGTCGCAGCGGAAGAGTCAGACCACTCGGTCACCTCGTCCCCCAATATATTATTAATTAAGTTTTAAAATACAATTAAGTGTATATTTTTAAGCATTATTTAAGAATGTTAGGTTTTTCTAAGTTGTTATTAAAATTTGTCATACAGCTTAATATCAATATTAACTGAACAAAATTGAAAAATTGTGAAAACGATACAAAGAGTTCGACAAATTTGATTCTGAAAAATTCCAATTTGTTGATAAAATATTTTATCATCACTTTATATAATAATATATAAACCTATATCGTTGCTGTGTTGGAAATACGCGTTTATTCTGTGTGTGTGTGTGTGTGTGTGTGTGTGTGTGTGTGTGTGTGTGTGTGTGTGTGTGTGTGTGTGTAGTTTATACTGCAGACTATCGAATTATGAGTTTAAGTGGGTAAGACTAAACGTCAATTAAAATATTAAATAGCAAGCAGGTAAGTATAGCTATTATAGCTAATCCGGAAAATTGTAATAATAATTATAGTATATTATAGCTTTATTATTATGGTCAAACAATATTTAGTATGTATACACAACCGTCACATGTAGTATCCAAACCATTTGTAGTAGTTCATAGGTAGTCAGGATACACTTTGGATTGTTTAAGCAAAAACGAGAACTAGATTACGAGTAGACCACCAGAGTCCCACTAATAATTTCGTTCATTATTATTATGTTTATAATATTACGTAGGTATATTACTTTATTACATCGGCGATCGGCATGTTCCGTGGACATTACAGACAACTTTTTAGTCAACCTATGAAAGCATATTATCAAACTCCTCAATGTGATTAATTAGAATGTACAGACCATGTAAATCAACATACCTCTAAAGTATACAATATAACAATTAACAACTTGGATAATTTTTAATTACTTTGAGCACACTGCATATACGACTGTGAAGTTTCGCAACTAAAATGTTTGGAGTGGTACATGTTACGAATACCTACCTACGCCTAAGCTATTCAGGATGCAATTTGGCGTCGTATGCAGTGCGTGTATCGGTCGCATCCACACTGCTAAAATATACTATATGCTCACCAGTCACCACTGATAATATTTTTGAGTATATGACCGTGCTTCTTGTACCGTAAACTTGCATAATTCTTTTAATGCGTTCAACGACGTCGGGAAACGCGTGTTATATAGCTATAGCCAACAGCCGGAATGAGCTTAAAAATTACGTATACGTCGCGTATACATCACAAATACGCAAACGCGCACAATAATGCATTGGTACTTGTACTCAATTATTTATAATGAGACGCAGAGTATACGAATGCCCATCATACGAAACGACCAATGAAATATATAGTTCCGGGGCATCCTAAACTTCTTCAAAATATTACAACCAATAACATGATTAATACATTATTTTGAATGTACAAAAAAATGTTTTGATTTCCTTACGATTAATCGTATTAAACGCGTTTATTGGGATGTTCACAAGCCTATAATATACATAGATATGTACATTTTATTCAAGAGTAAAAGTATTTGAAGTTTTAAGCCATTTCAAATTCAAAATAAATGTAAGATAATGAAAAAATGTATATAACAAGGTATACAGGTATATTTTATTATAATTACATGTTATTATGGGCAACTTATAAAATATGTCAACACTACCTTATAATATAAGTTTTATAAAAGTATAGATACCTATAAAGAAGTCTTATGTTAAAAAAAAAATAGTACTGTAGTCTGTAATAAAGATAGATGAATAATATATAGGAATAGCTTTTGTGAATTAAAAGTGACAACAAGAAAAACCAGAAATATGCAAGTAAAAATAATATTATACGTTCTGCGCGATCGTCACGCGTTTGGCGATGCATCTATATAGACTTATTTTTAAAGCACCATACCTGTACATCTGATTTTTTCCGATAGGTCTTGAATATTGATGAAATTTTATAATAATCAATAAAAAAAAACACGCATCATCACGTGTTATTTCAACGAAAATAGAGAGTGAAATGAGTGAAACTTGTTTGCAGGAGACAGAACACTATAATACTTATTATACTTAAATGTACGGAAATAACGATAAATGTATTTCTTACATAGGTGAATACATGTGATTGGTGATTTAATTTTTTACCGAAAAATGTTACCAAATTCGAAAGAACACTATATTTTATTTGTCACAGGTTTGTCGCTAACGAAAAATGTGCTTGTAACTTTCAGATTTTTTACTAAAACAAGTTGTAGTATAATATTATATTATAATAGTCACTTTTGTTAATCGAAAAGTGTGTGAAATTTTATTCTCCTCGAGTGTATTCGCGTTTTATTATACCTACCCACTGACGATTGACCCCACAAAACGAATTAAATTATATGATTGAAAAATAGTTTCGAAATGTGTTTAATGTTTGGACATAAGTTTACTTATCTGCACAACAATAAGCTGAAATCAAGTTTTTCAAACATAAAATAGGTAGTTATAATATCAGGTAAATGGAAATTAAGCTTTTGAAAAATCATCAAAAACTTAAATATTTTTCAGAAATTATTCCACTAATATTGAAATACTTAAATTCGCTACAATAATTGGGTTATCAATACTTCATAGGACGAAAACATTAATTACTTTAAATTTAAGTTAAAAACGTATAGTTTAATATATTGTGGTTTCATAATTTATATTAAAGAGATACTCATAAAGTATTCCAATACTTTTTGTAAATAATAATATTAATTTAACGATTGGCGGGTTCGGCGTTATCGAGTCAAATTTGAGTTAAATTATAATAAAATATTTCTTTGATAAATTTTCTAACTTCCATAAGAATATATTTAGAGAACCTGGACATGGGTTGAAAATTTGAAATATTTTAAAATTTACCTACATGAATATTCGATGGTTGGATACAAATTTACTTAATAACACACACGGCTTGTGAAAGCATGTCTCGCACAAATTATTGGACAGGAAAAATGAATTTTGGAACAAAATTAATTTAAGTACAGTAATTAGAATAATTATCAAAAAATCAAGTTTAGTATTAAATAATTTTAAATGTTCAACTCTTACAGTAATTCATTAAAAAATTAAACTTATAATAAATTGTGTTATATAATAATTTTAAAAATAAATATAATTATATTTTTGAAATTATGAACAAATTATACTATGTATGAGAGTGGCTATCAATTATTAAATATATTTTAAACGCGAAAGGTTTTATAAGTTCATTTCAATATTTTTTACCATACATGAATCCTATACAAATTAAACAGGTTTAAATTTAAAACATGTGAATAAAGTAAGCTCAGAAAATCGTACAATTTTTATCACTGATAAGATATACTTTTAATATAAATTATTTCGTTTAAAGATCCAGTGAACACATACAATAACTTCGCTTCATAACTGTTTACCTTAACTTAATAGTGTCGCATTATACAAAGAAGTGACATGATATTGTATGCATTGTTTAATTATTCCTTTATAGGTAAGATGAGAGTATACTTCAAGAATTAAACAAAATATTATGATTATGATCGAATCTGTATATAATATTATGTGCACTTCAAAAAAACTTAACAAATTCAAAGACAAACGTCCGTATGTTTTTTAAATTTGAAAAACGTACTAATTTTTATACGCGGTTCTAAAAAGTAAAAAGTAAGATAATCATAATACGTTTAAATCACCGGAGAAAAACGCAGTACAGTGCGTATAAGTGGTATATTTCGTCGCGAGCGAGACTGAATTTCGTTAAATAAAACGTCGAAATACCAATATTCGATAACTTGAAAAATAAAAATACTGCAACGATGCCGTGTACATGCGTGCACCTTATAATGAACAATATCACAGTAACAACAAGATATCGTTTGAAAACTCGTCGTCGACTGCGTTTAGCACTGTCGTCCTCGCGCAAATGATCGGTAATACCGCGAAAACGCGAACTAATCGAGGAAGCAGCCGACGAAAATATGAAAGATGATCGCGCGTCCTTAAGCTCGGGTATGCGATAAACTTGTGCCGCCATCGCGTCGTACACTCGCTATCGTACAATTACGTGTATTACACAATTTTCAGACGAAGTCACATCACAAGCGATAATAATAATAATAATAATAATAATAATACATTTCGTATGTTCGGTGCGCCGCGAGTCTCCGCCGCCGTCCAAGTATTATCGCGCGCGTGAAAGTCATTCGCCTTCCGCAGTGATGGCGGCGCGGGAAGAAAGTGCGTGCGTACATTTATTTCGGTCTTCTTTTCGGGGGAGGATATGGTAGGGACAAACGACCTTGCCCCGGCGACGGCGAATCGACTCGATATAAAACGGTTCGGAGGTCTGTTACTACATGTCAATCGGCGACGGACTTGCAGACATCGTGGTGGCTCGCAACAAGTAAACACAATCAAACACTCAAGCACTGAACACGAAACATTATGGACCGCCACCAAATAGTGGTTAGTAACATACCTACATATACATATTATATTATATCATATTTATCGATTATTATTTACATTATTTACATAATAATATATTTAAATTTAAATTCATTCGTTCAATTCAATCCGCGTTTTAAGATCAACAGTAATTTGCATGCGTTTAAAATAATAAAATATCCGTCAGTTTTATATATTAATTTTCGTATTGTGCGATATCATATTATTACATCGAGTTTTCGGTTTTTATTTCTTTGTACGACGCCGTCACAGTGGTATACCTAATTGTAATTATTATCATTTGATATTTTTCGAAATCGTGCTTCAAACTAAAGTGATTTTTGTTTTACGAGAAGTACTCGTATCTGTTTTTATTTATTTTTTTAAGAGTAGTAAATATATATATATATAACAAACATTTAAGTCATGATAATCAAAGTTTTTTAAAACCTCTCATGCTATTCAAAAATCTCGTACCATTATATATTGTATACTTAGGTACACCGCATATTATACCACACTTACAATTCTAAATATCTGTTTATCGTGCAGACACATCTGAAGTGCAGCTAGTGTAGGTATATATATAGGATATACAGAACAGATATTATATATTTGAGCACCTACTATCTACAGTAACTCTGTGCAGCGGCAATCGCGTATAATTATGATTTGATTTCACATTATAATATATTTCTTTCGTTTACAATAGAATATCACGACACTATATATAATATAACTTAATAATATTTTTTTTCAAAATTTCTCTTCTTCTCGTTTAAGTATACCTACATACCTATATATAATTCTAATATATATATCCTCTTCGTGTAAACATCATTTCCCGAGATTCGTGCGAGAAGTATCTATATATGTATATATATATTTCGTACAAAATAATAATAATAATAATAATAATAATAAAGTAATAATAGTGCTTTATATTTGGGCAGGGCGAGCGCAGAACACAATAGTGTTCTAGCTGGTAAATTCCTATTATACTCTGCGCGCGCGACCGTTCTCACGGGTACTTTCCCGAGTGCTTCCGGAGACTTAAACGCCGGGGTTATAGTTCTCTCTCTCTCCATGGTACGTCTTAGTCAATAACATGACTATAATAATGTACTACGTTATTGGGTATAATACAATTTTATCGCGAAAAAGCATCGTCCCCTAGGTCTATGTGCAAATTTTGAATAACCTCAGCGAATTAAATATCCAATTTTCCACTAATTATACACGTCACATTGCCACATAAAATTCCAAAAATATTTATGATAGAAAATAACTACAGCAATGTTTTTGGGCCATTTTGTAAACACAGATACACATAGGCAGTAGTCTATAACCACCATTTGTTTATCTTAAAATTGCCTTTGTCATTAACTGGATCGCTATAAAAAAAAAAATCATAATATTTCCATTCGTACCAAACTGGTTTGCAGAAGTTTATTTTCGTTATTACATAGCATGTATGTATGCTGGTTAATAATTATAAATATATGAACTAGCGTGGGGTGATACAAGGAAACCTATAAACATATAATATTATAAATTTGACAGTTGTAAACGAGGGCAATTTGGTGGGACTTGATCTTGAGCATTATTTGAACGATTAATTTTGAACACGATCAGGTGCTTTTAGATTTTAGGTCAATGCGACTGGTTTGCCATCTGCAGTATGTATTTTCTATATAGGTTCGACCGTCGATCGATTGATAGTTCTGCATACCGGAAGTGCGTCTATGTATATAATATTATAATACAAACTCGGGTATATGCGCAAACATATTTCCCCCCAGGAGCAACATGCATTATAAACATATACTATGTTAACGGATCCACAAAATTGCCAATGATTTATATATATTTATATAGCTATGTAGTAGATGTTATAATATTATGCACACTAGCGTTATGTATATAGTATATATATATATATATTATATATCATACGTCATATGCGTTTATACTTACACAGAAACCGGGCTTCAATCGAACCGGACAAACTGCCGATATTCACAAAAAAACATATTCAAAAATGTTTAAAATAATTAAATTATTTTATTCCGAGATTCCTCCGACGACCGTATCCAATTATTCAAATCTTACATATTTTATCGATGTCATTATAGTCTGCACCGTCGCCACCCGCCGATATAAAAATTAAACGTATATTATAACAGTTATATAACGCGTGTTATGTGTTCGACTAGTAGTCGTCCGGATATAGACGCGATACTTTAAACCGTATACCTAATATTCAATTCAACTTTGCGGCCCACCGTTGCGTGTCCGAGCGATATAATATTACGAGCGCCGAACTTTCACCGTAAACATCAGATCACATTATGTCGATACGAATAAATAATATTATTATATCGGATGTAAAGTCGTTATGCAATAATAAAAAAACTGCGCGCAAAGAAGGGCGACATTGAAACCCGAAAAAATTAAAATGCATCGAAAACACGCGCTTCTTTTTACTCGAGATGCTTTCACCGGTTACGCCATACGCCCATATACAATTTTATTATTATTTATTACTCTCCGAATTTATTATGTTATGGACCAGATGTATACGTCACGTTTGGCCTGGGCTTGATTTTTTTCCAATTTTTTACAGCTGGTATAATATAAGTACAATACTGCTTTATACTATCATACCACTACCGTAGTAGTAAACCACGCCATACTATGAGACTCAATTAAAATACTTCTCCGATAAAACGTGCCTATACCTGCAGTATTACGTATAATATGTATTGGGATACACTTTGATCTGCAGATCTGTTTTTGTATGTATAGAAACGACTATAATAATATATATTATTGTATAGGTTCCGCACTTATGCCAATAGCTATAATATAATATAATAATTATTGTGTATATAATAATATTATTATCTTACGTAGCGCCGCCGCCAAGTGAGTATAAATTTCGAGTGAAAGTCGAGTTCAACTTTTAGTCGTGATTTCCGGATATTAAAAAAAACAGCCTCCTACCCGAGCGTACTTGAGAGTCAACTACTTATGCTGCTGTATAAAATATTTCCCTAGGACGTAAACCATATAATATGTAATATTACTATATACATTCACGCATTCGCGGAACAGTGAAAGCGGCAAAACGCGCATATATACTTAAATTACTATCTATATAACACAATATATATAATATGTATAATGTATACACTAAATATTTATAGATCCCGACGATGGGCATATATATATTTGTGTTATTTTATTTTTTTAACTCATTTTCTCTCCCTTCTTTCTTATACAGGTGTTCCTGGCGCTGTTCGTCCACGTCACACTCGTCTGGTCAAAGGCAGTCGACTTGCCGCAACAGCAAGTGGCCTTCCCAAACGACGACGCTTCATCGACATCGTCTCTCAAGCGGGACAAGAAGTCGCCGAGCAATGATTACGCTCAACCCGGTCTGCAGTAAGTAAACAAATTCGGTCGGCAAAATTATGTTTCGTTTTTATAGGTACCTATATAGGGAGGTATTATAGGACTAGTCTTCGGTACTGCAGTCCAATTATACTGTTCGCATCATAGACGTCCGCAAAAGCATATATCTAGTAGAAATATGGTATACATATCATTTTTTTTTTAATCCGACTGACATTTAGTGACCTTAAAATATGAATATCGGGAATTTACTGTAGCCTTCTTCCGGGACCATTTCGTTTTTTTCCTGTTATATTATTTGTTGTGCTCATTTTAAGCAAGCGTTCTACATACGCAAATCACGTTTCATCAAACTCGTTTTCTATGTTTATTTCGAAAATAGTAAATGAATAATAAACATACCTAAGCCTAATTCTAATAATTAAAATAAAGTGTAAACGATTATTTGAAATGGTTATTGGTTAGATGTTATAGACAGTAGAGTAAATTATTATAGACTACTTGTGCCGAGTGTGGTGATTACCATAAGTTATTATTCGTGTAAATGTCATGATTTCTTAATTCATACGAACTCGCATTTTCATATAATATAACCTACTCGCTGAACATTAAAAAAAATATGTATACTTATATCGATGTGTTATCCGCTGGCATCAATAGTAATTGTATTTGCGTCCACCCGTATAGAAAAAACGTACGTTCTCGCCGAACCTGTTAAGTAACGACTATTTTAATAAGATAATAGGTGGGTGTTTTTTTAATACAGCTCTCGTAATTCACATTTATCATCTCCTAGGGGGTCCTACGATTGTTCTGCAGTGCGTTTAAGTCACAATAATACAACCACGCGAAACGATGACGGTCCTTATCGGTTTTCGGCACAAAGAGAAATCCACGTGAAACTGATCCTCTCCTTAGACATCCCGTTTATTTATTTTTTTTTCAATTGCTTTTATTATTATTATCATAATAAATATTGTTTGGCGAATAAATTACGAAATGTATAGAGAAAACTGTGAAAAATCGATACCGCCGCCACGTACGACTTTCAATACGAAAACGATGACAATAAAAAGGATGACATGAGTACGTATAGGTATCCGGCACATATATAGCACAACTATGGCGCCGAATTTTCATAACATTTGGACAATGATATGGGAAATCAAACGCGGAAACCCTATTGTAAAATAAAACTCACGCGGAATATAGTTTGTTTTTAAAAGACTTTGTATTCACTATTCGATGATGAATAGGCGAAAGAAAGAAAAAAAAAACATAGGTGTTAAAGAAATTCACTACACATACGAACATGTATTGACATATCTCTACTATCACATAAGTATGTTAAATTATAATAAATCGTATGATACTAGTGTATACTCCGAGGTATGATTTTTTTTTCTATATCTGTATAATTATATGGCTACAGCAACGAATAAATAGTATAAATTATAAATATATGTATATATATGTACCTAACACGTGTGTCGTTTTATACTGTATATATAGGCAACCGGCAGTCGCACAAAGCCGCATCGGAGTGCCAGATCACGGTTATGGCGTCGACGATCACCACGACCACCATCACGAGCATCATCATGAGCCACTGAAAGGCTACTGGAAGAAGAAGCTCATCTGGAAGCCTGACTGGGTTAAAACATGGAAACCGGGCAAGAAACAGATCTGGAAGCCATCATGGAAGAAAATCTACAAGCCAATTTGGGTACCGACGAAGAAACAGGGTTGGAAAGAGGTGCATGTACCGGTCTGGAAAAAAATATACAAGCCCATATGGGTGCCGATCAAGGTGCCGGCCTGGAAAGAAATTCAAGTGCCAGACTGGAAGAAGATATACAAGCCAGTGTGGGTGTCCATCGACGTGCCAGCCTGGAAAGAAGTGAAGGTGCCAGACTGGAAGAAGGTTTACAAACCAGTGTGGAAACACATCGAAGTACCCGCATGGAAGGAGGAACAAGTGCCAGACTGGCATAAGATACACGTACCCGAGTTGGTCAAGGCGTACGTACCCGGATCTAAGCACCTAGGCAAAGACTACCACGGATGGGAATACGAAGCGCACGACCTGTGGAAGAAGAAAGTCGTATGGAAGGTCCACTGGAAGAAAGTATGGAAGACAGTGAAGAAGCAAATCTGGGTACCGTCCAAGAAGCTCGAATGGAAGGAAGACTGGGTGCAGGTGTGGAAGCCCGCGAAGAAACAGATCTGGGTTAAGGACAAGAAGTTGGAGTGGAAGGAAGACTGGAAGCAGATCTGGCGCACCGAAAAGAAACAGATCTGGGTTCAAGACAAGAAGCTCGAATGGAAGGAAGATTGGAAACAAGAATGGAAAACAGAAAAACACGAGATCTGGATCCCAGACAAGAAATTGGAATGGAAAGAAGATTGGAAACAGATTTGGATACCCGACTGGAAAGAAATTTGGCTGCCAGCATGGAAGAAAATCTGGAAGCCCGTGTGGATATCCGAATGGTTCCCGATAGAGGAACACCATCACCACCACGAGGAGCACCATGATTCTCATGGTCATGATGGGTACAAGAAAAAATGAAGACTGAATCGTTTTGAATAATCGCATCACAGACTACCCATGTTGTGTACATATAAATACTTTGTAAATATTGTTATTTTTATATATTAAGTTGTTAAAGTGTTTTATACTTCTTAGCATTAGCATTATTATAAATGTCAACCAACATTGGTTTTCATTGACGAATTCATTTATCGTGTTATTATAATGTGTACCCTATATAAGAATTACCCTTCGTCTTACCATTGAAAAACACTATTTTTTAAACCCTTATTAGTGTATTAAGCCATTTAAAATCAAAATAATTGTTTTCATAATTAATATTTTATATTGTCTTTAATACTGTAAAAATATATATGCATTTATATGAAATAATAAACTGATATGAGCAGTATTCAATTTTAAGCCTTTTTTATATACTAAAAAGTACCATCCTACCTACCTACCCAAATGACCTGAGCCAACCTATCTGTTTAACGATAACTATGGTCTATTTAGTTATTAATAACAGTTTTTGATTTATGATTTATTTTTCTCTATTAAAAAGTTGTACCTAATTGTTATTAAATTAAATCTCATATAAAATTATTTTTATGTGATAGTACTTAAATAATAGTAATATCTAATAATAATAACACAATAAATATTGTAATTTTTAATATTTATTATTAAATATGTGGAAAATTATGAGCACCAATAAAAATATTGAAAATAGTTAAGCAACCTTCCAATACAATTTTATGGGGCTCAATTAGATTTTTTCTCTTATCTCTACAAATTACTTCAGGACTATATCGGTTTACAGTTATTTTATTTAATTGTATAGTCGTACCTATAGATTCATGTATAATGTATATAATGTGCAGGTGTTAATTTATTATCAACGAAAATCTTTCCATTTGTATTATATACAATATAATCATTTACATTTGTCGTTAAAAGCCATTGTTATTTTTCTAGTATACTATAGGCTAATATTATTTCCGAGTATCTACATACTTGATAAAAAAAAATGAATCGATAAAACTCTAAGTTATTAAATTATTAATATCAAATACCGTAGAAGTGTTATACTTGAAGCAAAATTGAAATTGTTTAGAACATTAAATAGGTACCACCAATCAACATCTTCTTCGACTTAATGACACTTAAGATGATGTCAGATTCTTAGAGCTTTAGAGCACCTTGTCCTTCTCTCTCTGGCCCAAGTACAATGCAAAATTTATGTTTAGGAGAACCATCCACAGGCGGTTCTAGGGCTCAATTTTTGTACAGTCATAAATATATACTTATAAGTATAGTGCTGTGAATTTAATGCATTTACATGTTTTTTTGCTTTACCGAATACAAAATGGATTCAACCAAAATGTGTTATTAAGATGGTTTATCTATAGTATGTACGCGTTAACCACGTACGGACACCGATCGTTTAACAGGTAAGATACATTTTTGTATTTCAAACTGAATATCAGGCGTAAAAAATTAAACCCATTTTAATAAGAACTGTAATTATTTATTTTTTTATTTATGTAGATTGTAGGCATACCTACAATTTGTAATAATCACTAAATAGTTATCACCATAACTTACAATGCCATTAACATAGTATGGACTAAGTCATAAGATAGTCTACTATGTGATTCTGTCAAACATAATATTATTATACCCGCATATTATAATTTTAAAGTTGTTGAAATCGTGACTTACAAATGACAGTATACAAAATAAACTATAAATATTACTCACCGTAGTCAGTATAATAGGGTTTGTAATACCTCGAATGCTCAATTTTTAATTTTGTAATGAAATTTCCACTCTTGACAACTACTTCTTGTATAAGAAACGAGTACAAACTCGTTATTCATTACAGTTTTAAATGCACCAAGAACGCTGATTAATTAAAATTAAACCAACTGTATTCGAATTTCGATGCGGGCGCCCGTGCCCAATTTTTTTCAGTAATTCAACTCCTGTTGTTTTTTTTTTATCCCCCCAAAATACGACTTCTGATTGCCTACACAGTTTTAAAGATACTTTCCTAATACCGATAATAGTTTATGAATACAACTAATCGACTTTAAAATGGAAATCAAACATAGATTCGGAATTTACTGTTTTCGTGAACCAAACAATTGGGATAATGGTCAATAATCTCAGCCATATTTTAAGAATAATACCTTAACAATATAAATAATTAAATTTTTTAATTATGCGGAAAATCATTTATATTTCAAGTTACTATTTGTTTATTAATTATTAATTTAATATATTACCACGACAATAATCTACAAATAAAACAATACATTTTTATTATTTTATCTTGTCTATTTGCTAAAAATTATGATAGGTAAAATAATTTTCACTTAGTAATAAACTATAATAAAGTTGTATGTACAACATTCTTGATATTTCTCAAAGATCAAAAAAATCTTTATGTACTTCTAACATTTAAATAACTTTTTCTGTCTACATCATAATATTGTAAAGAAATAAAATATAATAAATGGCATTTTATGTACATTTAATTTTCCTCAAAGGTTGTAATAACATAATTTTAATTGATTAATGGTTTTAATTGATTCAAAAAACAATTTACAAATCACTGCTGATATAAATTAACACAAAAAGTTATAATTCAAATATAGTAATTATCTATCAATAAAATAATTCATACGTTATCTGAAAGTCAACATGTTTATGACGTGCAGTAGCTGGCATAACCCAAATTGTAACAACTAGAATAATTATTGTAAACGTTACAAAAATATTCTGAATAAATATCATTTTGATTTAATATAAGAAAAAAATAAAAATAATTCAAACGTTAAAAAATAAATAAAAGAAAATAATATTCCTCGATTTATTTTATAAGAGATCTATAATCCATACTCTATCAGCACAAAATTAATACAAAATGTTTTTTTATTCATTATACAAAAGAATAATATTATTCACCATATTATGTCGGAGTATAACACATTTATTATTTTTTGGACACTACTCAGGCGTTCATATACAAATTGACACATGTGTATATTTCAAAATTGCATATATATTTTTGTTACCTATTGAGTTATACTAATACAATTATCACTATATCTAGTACAGTTCCTGCATCGTACCTATAAAGGGGGATTTTTTTAAGAACGCTCATCCAGTTTTTATGTTTGAATCATGTATATTAAAATTCTGCTTTTTGAAATTTTTAAATACTCTTAAAGATCATTTTTTAAATTATTGAAATTGTTTGTACCACTTAAGGATGAACCTGTGACAATAAAATTTTTAGTTTTTCAAATAGGAACCTTCTTTTTTCGTTTTTAATTATCAAGCAGATTTTTTTTTTTTGAGAATTTTGATGTATCTAAATCAAAATTCAAGCTAGTAGTTTTTTAATTATGTAAAGTTATGTCTTACAGATAGTATGTTTATGGTGATGGGTTAAGTATATAAGGGTCTCAGACGATTTCAAAAAATTAGCAATTACTATTTATTTACCAATATTAATAATTTGTAAAAATGATTCAAGTTTCAATTTTTATACAACCGTTTTTAGGGATTATTATCATTAGTATAAACATTTCAATAACTTAGAAACTATACTCATTAGAATTTTGATTTAGATACATCAACATGTTCAAAAAAATCATCCGCAAAATATGAAAATAAAGCCTTTAGGTCTACTCAAAAATTCTAAAAATCAAAATTTGTAGAAATGTACTACTAAAAGAAAAAATAGTAAGCATGCTTAAAAAAATCACCCTGTTTATTTTATAAGTAAAATTGTGTTTACAGTAAGCCTGACCCAGATACGTATAAAAATAACATGTACAAAGACCATGTGTTTTTTTAAGAATGTTAGATAAAATATACACATCCCACATAATATATCTTATTTAAGTATTCCTACGACCACCATAATTAATCAAGTTTAATTTAATTGTATATTTATAATAATTTGTAAATTTGCAATACGTCGTACCTTCGTAAGTACCTATGTAAAGGTGCACATAGCTTTTTTTGATAAATCATTTTAATTTAAAAAATGTGTGTTATTTAATTTGCATATACTAATGGATAAACATCATTTTTGCCTTTTTTTAATTTCCTTCCTATAATGCCTTTACTTTAAGATTTTGAGTGGAGTGATGAATGTATTGATTTTACAATGATATAATATGTTTTATTTTTTTATTACTACAAGGTTAGTTGTTACCTAGTTGTAACGTAGGTATATGGATGTTTATTTACTGCCTATATATCTATTATGTATTTTTTGGTTCATGGTGTAAAAAATTTAAAGGTTGGTTTGTCCCTAATAAATAATCTTGTCATAACCCCAAAGTCGGGTAGACCTATTGTTTTAGGTCGAAATATGAGGATGAAGGACATAGGGATAATTATAAGACTCGCGACAGTAGTGTATCTAAATGGAATATAATACGCAGAGTTCCGTGTTCTGAATTGTATTTTTTTTTTTTTTTTAAACAAATTGACAAATACATATAACAGATTCGATTAACCTCTCTCCTTTAAGCTAGGCTTGTGATGAAGAGAGGGAGTTATTGTAGTTATAAAATGTAATAATAATAATAATAGTATATAATAAAATATAATATAATATAATATAACAAAGCGTATACTAATATGATATGTTAAAAATAATAGACTATGAAATAAAGTAATATACTGATAATAATGATAATATATAATATGATCTACAAAAGAAAAGAAAAATACATACATAAACATTTAACAATTATAAAAGCATAATACATAGTAAATACATTTAAAAATTTTTTTTTTAAATTAAGTTGTAACATTTCAAAGTTTTATAAACAAAGAAAAATGAAAATACTTTACATAGGTACATACCGCGATTTTCTCTAATTCCAAAAATAAAAACTTGTATACCACATATTTAATATTAATAGTAACACCCATTATCACATTTTTTTTAAATTCATACGGCATAGAATTAAAAATTGTCGGTCCCAGACAGTCTACATTAAAGAATAAAGACTGTCCAAAAGATTTATTGGTGTATATAACAGGAAAGTCATAATTTCTAAATTCTCTTTTTTTATCGAACTTATTGTAGTGATTGAGGTCTAACATGTTTCAATAAATGCATTATTACTATTTTTTTGTAAAGGTACCTTACCGGTAAAACACCAAATTCCATGTAATTTACTTTTGTAGATCCCGTAACAGTACATTTATTTAGACAAATTCTGATTATATTATTTTGATTAATTGTTAATGCATTTAGTATGTTATTTTTAAGGCCACCCCATACTAATATACCATATTGGAAGTTAGACTGATACAGTGCATAGTAAATTGTTCTTAATGTTTGTTTCGGCACCATACATTTAATTTTTACTAGCTAGCTTGTAAGTTATAAAACGTAGTTTACCTAAAAGGTTGTTGATGTGTAAATTAGATCTCAAGTTCTTATCGAATATAATACCCAAGTATCGAATTTTTTCCACTTTTTTAATAGATTTACAATTTTGCGAGTCACAGATTTTGTTAGTATCACAGTCATGAATTGTAATATTATTGTAATTAATAAATATTGTATTAATATTGTATAGATTTAAATACTCCGAATAAAATTCTGTTTCGGAATCTGAAATAAAAAATGCATCGTGTCATCCAAAGAATTTAAAAACTCTAAAACTGATAACAACATATTATTGTATTATAATATCTATCATCTATGGCAAAAGCTGATCGTCGTCACTCATCGGTGACGATTCACAATTCTAATAATTTCATTGAACAAAAGAGAAATGTGTAAGGCAAAAATAAAAATTTACTCACATATTTCATTCTACTCAAGTAATTTTTATAAAAAAATCTCGATTTGTTCAATTCGGATTTAGATGAAGAAAGAAGTTTCTCGATATGGCGTCTGCACTCGAGATGTGGCCTTGCAGCTATATATTACCCGAAGAGTCGATGTATACGTAAGTTTGATTATCTATTCTTTTGGGGCTTACATATTTTACTTTAAGTCTCAAAATTAAAATTTATTGCCACAGACAATTTGCTACCCGTGTGTAGTAGGGGCATATTTTTCGTTCCCGAGCGCACAACACAAAAAAATACGCTAGCACAAACGACGACGGCATATCCAGGTCGCAGAATAATAACATATTTATACAGTTAAATAGATATAAATAGTGTTGTACATACTAGTCATAATACAGTAGTACAGTACACGGGAGTTCTTATGTCCCGCTAAATTCAACAACTTTTATTTTTAGTTTATATAAATGTTGAGAAATATATGAATATTACTATACCGTCTGCTTGTGATCGAACCGCGAATTAAAGTGACGCCGTCGTACATCAAATACCAAATTATTTTATAAAGCAGGGAAAGTCGCTCTGCAGATTATTGAATATCCATCGGAAATTAAATAAGGAAATTTTAAATTTTAAATATTCTCGAATAGTTTAAAATTTACCTAACCAATGCATTTAAAATGTATACATAAAATATTAATTATTAATTTCGCGACAATATTCAGAGAAAAGATTTAACTTGGAATTTTACAAACTATAGTTGGTATAGTCGGTATACGGTAAATGTGGCACTGAATACCTTTATGTTTAATTTAAAAAGTAGTAATCACATTTATTTACAGTAAGATTTTATTTAATAACTCATAAAAAAATAT